>NW_024426008.1:28769068-28984970 GCF_017311325.1 Ursus maritimus | reverse complement strand
GTTCTAGGGTAATCGGAAACAGGTCTAAAGTCAAGGACTGGGGTGCCTGGGTGGCTCAGTAGGCTAAGCGGCTGCCTTTGGCTTGGATTGTGATCCCCGAGGCCCAGCAGGGAGCCTGCTTCTCCCTCTCCCTCTGCCCACCCCCCTTGGGCTCCCTCTCTCTCAAATAAGTAAATAAATAAATAAATAAATAAATAAATAAATAAATAAAAATAAAATCTTTAAAAAAAAAAAGAGTCAAGGACCTCAGAAGCCCAATTTTTAAATGCCTTTTTTCCACTTTAGCATTTAAGCTTTCATGTTTTCTTAACACTCACTCAAGACCTGTTGGCAAAATATTATTTTAGCACTTAGTTCTCAATAAAGGATTAGTGAATTAATAACGTCTATGCAGTAGGCACTATTACTATGCCAATTTTACAGATGAAAAAAAATGAAGGCTCTGAGAAATTAAATAAGCAACCCAAAGTTTGTAAGGGAGGTAAGCCCAGAGAGCAGGGCTCAAGAATCAAGCTGAGCTGGGACTTGCTCCCCCAAGGTTACTGTCAGGGTTGTGTTTCATTACCTCGTCGGGTATGCTTTTCAGAAGGACTGAGGCAGAAATTCTGACTGGCCTGAACACAGTTGGTTCCTAAAGAGGAGACACTGTGAATTGTATAAACGAGCAGGTGTGTGTGGGTGTGTGTGTGGGAGGGGAGCGCCCGCAGGTGTGTGCGTGTGTGGGACGCCTGCGGGGTGGGTGGACGCCAGCGGTGCAGGGGAGCAGGGGGTCGGACAGGGGTTAGGGCTGGCTGCCGCTGGGCCCCAGCCCAAGAGATGCAGTGTCCTAGATGCCTAGGACAGCCTTGAGGAGAGTGCCATTGTTAACCCCGTTTTAGAGTTAAGGAAACAGGCTCACAGAAGGGATGTCGCTTGCCGGAGATCTCCGGGGAAGTTAGTTAGGTCCGAGCGGGTTGTTTGGAACCCAGGAACCCAACTTGGAAGCGCAGTCTCTTTGCTTAACTGAAGAGGGAGGAGAGGAAGGATCTGTGACGGTCAATTACGTACCTAATGTCTCAAACTTGCAAGCAGCTTGAAAGAAGAAACCATCTTCATTTCCCCAGTCGAGACTGATTTGACGCAGGTGCAGAGAGAAAGACATCCTCCTGAGCTAACTGGACAGGAGTCGGTAGAAAGTGGGAAGGAGGAGTTCAGAAGGAAATGCTTAAGGGCATTGTGGATGGGATCAAGACTGTATAGGAAGCTGTAACTGGTAAAAGGGAGAGAGAAGTGGGTGGCCAGGGAACACCTGCATTCCTCCACAAGTGAAGTTGTCAATAAACTGAAGACCCTTGCAGCTCCAGGGCTGCTCCCCAGATCAGAAGCATTAGCATTTTTCGGGAGTTGCATAGAAATACAGATCCTGGCCCCACCCCACCTCCTGAGTCATAATATGCATTTTAACAAGACCCCCGCCCCCACACACACTATTTTATGCATATTTTAAAGTTTGAAACTAGCCTAGTCATACCTTGCAGAAAAATGATTACTGGCCACAAGATGTCATTATTAGCCCAGGATAGTGTGTAGACCATTCATGTCATCTGTGCCTTCTCAAAGATCCAGTTGGGAAAGTAGGAAGAATCCAAGTTGTGGAATTTGGGTTTAATGTGCAGTTTCTTTTCACTGTGGTGGAGAAGGAAGATTGGGACCCCTGTATCAAGCTTTGTGTGTGTGTGGTAAAATGTAACAAAATTTGCCCTCTTAACCTTTTTTATGTACAGATGAGTGGTATTACATACATTGATAATGTTGAGGGACTATCACCACCACCCATCTCCCTTACTCTTCTCATCTTGTAAAACTGAAACTTTAGAACTTCCTATTCCCCACTCCTCTTAGTCCTTGGCAACTATCGCTCTGCTTCCTGTCTCTATGAGTTTGACATTCCTAGGTCCTGCATATAAATGGATTCATACCTATTTGTCTTTTTGTGACTGGTTTATTTCACCTACCGTAATATCCTCAAGGTTCATCCATGTTGTAGCATAATGCAAAATTTCCTTTTTTCTTCAGGCCAAATAATATTCCCTTGTATGTATATACCACATTTTGTTTATCCTTTTATCCGCCAATGGATGTTTGGGTTACTTCCATATTTTCGCTATTGCAAATAATGCTGGTATCAACATGTGTGTACAAATCTCTCTTTGAGACCCTGCTTTCAATTCTTTTGAGTATGTTGGGGGGGGGGCAAGAATTCCTGTCTCCTCAAAGGTCTTCTAGCTGGACTAAGAATCAAATTGACACAAGACAGATGAACAGGTGAAAATCAAATTTACTAGGCATACATTTCAAGGAATCCACATAGACATAGAAAGAGTGGCAAAATAAAGTATATATGTCATTCTGAATGAAGGAAAAGGGGCTTGGGGTCTGGGACTTCAGAGGGAGGGAGTGCACTTAACAGGGTAGTAAAAAGAGCAGATGTTTGGTGATTAGATGTCTGCCCTACCATACAGATGGGTGGCTCAGATAAAATTGATCTCTGTTAATAACTCTTATTCTGGAAAAGACCCACAATTTAAGGAGGACAAAAGTTTCTCTTTAGCATACAGGGTCTCAAGTTCCTTTAGCACAAAATAATCCAATGCCAAAGTGGCACATTCTGGGAGAGGTCTGTCCTGACTCCTACAGATATGTACCAAGAAGTGTAATTGCAGGATCATATGGTAATTCTGTTTTTAACTTGTTGAAGAATGCCCCCCCCATACCATTTTACATTCACACCAACTGCATGAAGTTTCCAGATTTTCTACATCCTCACCAATATTGATTTTTCTTCCTGTGTTTTTTTTTTGATAGTAGCCATTTTAATAGGTGTGGGGTCAGTTCCCTAATGATTAGTTATATTGAACATTTTTTTGTGTATTTATAGGCCATCCTTTTGTGCCAGTCTGAGTCAATCTGTGGTAATGCTATTGAATAGAATGCCTGGAGCCAGTGAGTTTCCCCGGGACCTTTTCCCACCCTACATCATGATTGGGCCACACCTTGTTGTTCTTATGATTGCAAGATGCCCCTCAGCAAGAACCTCTAGAAAATTCTGAAGAAAAAAATAGTTTATTATTTATAAGCCCTGGAGTGTACAAGGCATGCCATGGGGGTCACACAACCAGGTCATTGGTGCAGAGAAGGAGACAGAGATTGGGAGACAGGACTGGGGTTCTGCTTTTACTGGCATTGAGAGTGGGGACGTAGAGTGTCAAGGGCTCGGGTCTTTATTGGTGAACTTAGAGTAGGAGTATAAGCACAGGAAGAGAAAAAACAAGTGGCCTAAATGGTCATTTAAGGAAATTAACCAAGATCTCTAAAACAAAGGATTCTCAGTGTGGGAAGGCAGCCTGGCTTTTTTAGTCCTGTAGCTGGCAGTGTGTTTGTTGGAAATAGCTTTCTTTGAGGAGGATGAAGCAGATGCCTCTGCATTCAAAGCTTAAGTCAGGCACTTGCTTTAGGATAAGAAAAGACAACTGTCAGGTCTTACACTGTTGTCATTCTTGTATCCTCTTCGGAGAAATGTCTGTTCAAGTCCTTTGCCTATTTTTGAACAGATTGTTTGGCTTTTGTTGCTGTAGGAATACTTACGTATTTGGAAATTAAACCTTTATCGTACATGATTAGCAAATACCTTTTCTCATTCTGTGGGTTGCCTTTTTACTCTCTTGATAGTGTCTTACGTTGTACAATTTTTAAAAATGTTCATGAAGTCCAGTTGGTCTATTTTTTCTTTTGTTATCTGTGCTTTTGCTGCTATATCCAAGAAATCATTGCCCTGGCCAATGTTACGAAGCTTTTGTCCAATGTTTACTTCCAAGAGTTTTGTTTTAGGTCTTACATTTAGATGTCTCATCCAATTTGAGTACTTTTTGTTACGGTGTTAGGCAAGGGTCCAACTTCATTCTTTTGCATATGGATATTCAGTTTTTCCAGCACCATTTGAGTGCTATTAGAAAGCATGTCAAAAATCATATGATCATATATGTGAGTGTTCATTTCTGGGTTCTCTTATTCTATTCCATATCTATCTGTTTTTATACCAATAATACGCTTTTTTGATGACTGAACCTTTCAGTTTTGAAATCAGAAAGTGTGAGTCCTCCAGTTTTGTTCTTTATCAAGATTATTTTGGCTATTGAGATCCCTTAAGATTCCACATGAATTTTAGGATGGGTTTTTCTATTCCTGCAAAAAAGCCTCATTGGAATTTTGGTAGGGATTGCATTGAATCTGTAAATTGCTTGGGGGTAATATTGACATTTTAATAATATTGTCTTCCAATCCATTAAGAGGAGATATGTTTCTGTTTATGTCAAATTTAATTTTTTTTTTTCAGGGATGTTTTGTGGTTTTCATTTACCTTCCTGAGGTAAATTCCTTCTTAAGGTTAATTCCTAAGTATTGTTTTTGATGCTGTTGTAAATGGAATGGTTTTTGTAATTTGCCCTTCAGATTGTTCATTGTTGGTTTATAGAAATGCATCTGAGCTTTGTGTGGCGACTTTGTATCCTGATACTTTGCTGAATTCATTTATTCTAACACTTGTTTTTGTGGAATCTTCAGGGTTTTGTACATATAAGATTATACCACCTGTAAACAGAGATAATTTTACTTCCTTTCCAATTTGAATGCCTTTTATTTCTGTTTCTTGCCTAATTGCTCTACCTAGAATTTCCAAAACCATGTTTCAGTGGCAAAAGTAGACATCCTTACCTTTTTTCATACGTGCCTTTTATTATGTTGAGATAATTTCCTTCTGTTCCTAGATTTTTTAATGTGTTATCATTGAAATGTGTTGAATTTTGTCAAATGCTGCTTCTATATTGAGATAACCATGTCTTTTCCGCCCTTCTTTCTGTTAATGTGGTATATCACATTCATCAGTTTTCCCATGTTGAACTGTCCTTGTATTCCAGGAATAAATACCACTTGGTCATGATGTGTAATCCTTTTAATATGCTTATTTTTATTTACTACTAATTTGCTGAGTGTTTTTACATTAATATTCATAAGTAATATTGGTCTGTAGTTTTCTTGGAATGTCTTTGTCTGGCTTTGGTATCAAAGTTGTGTTGGCCCAACAAATTAGTTACAAAGTGTTCTTGCTTCAACTTTTGGAGAAGTTTGGAAAGGATTGGGTAGGTTTTTTTTTTTTTTTTTTTTTTTTTAAAGATTTTGTTTATTCATTCGACAGAGATAGAGACAGCCAGCGAGAGAGGGAACACAAGCAGGGGGAGTGGGAGAGGAAGAAGCAGGCTCATACCAGAGGAGCCTGATGTGGGGCTCGATCCCATAACGCCGGGATCACGCCCTGAGCCGAAGGCAGACGCTTAACCGCTGTGCCACCCAGGCGCCCCTGGGTAGTTTTATTTAAATGTTTGGTAGAATTCACTCACATAGTTATCAGGTCCAAGGCTTTTCTTTGTTAGAGATTTTTTTTTTATTACGATTCAATCATTCTAGTTATAGGTCTATTCAGATTTCTTATTTCTCTTGTTTAATCTTGGTAGGTTTTGTGTTTCTAGGAATTGAGCCATTTCACGTAGGTTATCCAATGTATAGGCATACAACTATTCATAATGCTCTCATAATCCTTTTTTCTTTTCTTTCTTTTTTTTTTTTTTTTTTTGGTAGAATTGGTCTTGTCCCTATTTCATTTCTGATTTTAGTAATTTGTGTCTTGTTTTTGAGGAAACTCTACACCCAACGTGGGGCTTGAATTCATGACCCCAAGATCAAGAGTCCCATGCTCGGGGCGCCTGAGTGGCTGGGTCGTTAAGCGTCTGCCTTTGGCTCAGGGCGTGTTCCCAGGGTCCTGGGATTGATCCCTGCATTGGGCTCCCTGCTCTGCTGGGAGCCTGTTTCTTCCTCTCCCACTCCCCCTGCTTGTGTTCCCTCTCTCACTGGCTGTGTCTCTCTCTGTCAAATAAATAAAATCTTAAAAAAAAAAAAAAAAAAAGTCCCATGCTCTATTGCCTGAGCAAGCCAGGTGCCCCAGTCAGTCTTTTTTAGTCCATCTAGCTAAAGTTTTGTCAAATTTATTGATCCTTTCAAAGAGCCAACTTTTGGTTTCATTCATTTTCTCTATTTTTCTATTGTCTATTTCATTTCTCTCTGCTCTAATCTTTATCATCTTTTTTTTCTAGCTTTGGTTTAGTTTGTTCTTTTTCTAGTTGTTATATTAGGTTATTGATTTGGGATCTTATTTAAGTGTTTATAGCTATAAATGCCCCTCTTAGAACATCTGGTGTGTCCTTTAAGTTCTGGTATATTGTATTTTCATTTTTGTCCTTAAGTATTTTCTCATTTCCCTTGCGGTTTCTTCTTGAGTCTATTGATTGTTTAAAAGTGTGTTAATTTCCACAGTTTTGTGAATTTTTCAGTTTTCCTTCTGTTATTGATATCTAACCTCATACCACTGTGGTTGAAGAAGATACTTTGTGTGGATAAATATATTTAAAATACACAGACTTTATCTTGTTGCCCAACATATGGTCTGTCCTGGAAAATGTCCTGTGTGCACTTGCGAAGAATTTATATATGTCTGTTAGATCTGTCTGTTGTGTAGAATGTTCTGTGTCTGTTAGATTTAATTGGTTTATTGTGTTGTTTTTACTGCTACTCTCTTTCCTTATTTATCCTCTGTCTAGTTCTATATATTATTGTAAGTGGGTTATTGAAGTCTCCAATTATTATTTTGGTTTTTATTGAGATATAGTTGATATATAAGTTTATATTAATTTCAAGTGTACAACATAATTTTATATTTGCACATATTACAAAATGATTATGATAGTCTAGTTAACATCCATACACATAGAGTTACAAGTTTTTTTTATTTTGTTAATGTCGTGTATCACCTTGTTTGTTGTGACTGTTGAACCATCTTTGCATTCCTGGACTAAATCCCACTTGATCCTGATGTATGATCCTTTTAATGTATTGTTGAATACAGTTTCCTAATATTTTGTTGAGCATTTTTGCATCTATGTTCGTCTGGGATAATGGCCTGTAATTTTCTTGTGGTCTTCATGTCTGGTTTTGATATGAGGGTACTCCTGGCCTCATAAGATGAGTTTGTAAGTGTTTACTCCTCTTCTGTTTTTGGAAGAGTTAGACAAGGGTTGGTATTAATTCTCTTAAAAATTATTGGTAGAATTCCCCAGGGAAGCTCTCTAGTTTTGGACTTTTATTCATAGGTAGGGTTTGATTACTAACTAAATGTCCTTAGTGATAATTGGTTTGTTTACATTTTCTATTTCTCTATGATTTTGTCTTGAGAGTTGTATGTTCCTGGGAATTTTCTTCTAGGTTGGCCAATTTTTTGGTGTATAATTTTTCATAATAGTTATTATCTTTTGTATTTCTGTAGTGTTAGTTGTAACGTCTCCTTTCATTTCTGATTTTATTTGAATTCTCTCTTTTCTTGGTAATTCTAGTTAATGTTTTGTCTATTTTGTTTATCTTTTCAAAAAATCAAGATTTCTATTTCATTGGTTTTGTTTTGTTTTGTTTGTTTAAAGTCTGTTTGTCACCATCCTGTCCTGTCTTCCCCTCCATCCCTCTGGCCACCCAGCCCAGATTTTTGTTATATCATTCCTTCTACTAACTTTGGGCTTCACTTATCTACTTTATCTAGTTCCTTGAGGTGTAAAATTAGGTTGTTTATTGAGATTCTTGTTTCTTGAGGTAGGCATTTACTGCTATGAACTTCCTTCTTAGGACTGTTTTTGCTGCAGCCCATGAGTTTGTAATGCTGTATTTCCATTTTTATTTCTCTCAAGGTTTGTTTGGTTTGTTTTTACCCATTGGTTGCTCAATAGCATGTTGTTTAGCCTCCATGTATTTGTGAATTGTCCAGTTTTCTCCTTGTAATGGATTTCTAGATTCAGCCATTGTGTTTGAAAAAGTTGCTTGATATGATTTCAATTTTCTTAAATTAGTTAAGACATGTTTTGTATCTAACACATGACCTTTTCTGCTTGAAAAGAATGTGTATTCTCTGGATGGAAGGCTCTGTGTATGTCTAAGTTCATGTGCTCTAAAGTGTTTTTTAGGTCACTGTTCCATTATTGGTTTTCTATCTGGATGATCTATTCATTGATGAATGTGGTGTGTTCAAGTTCCTGCTGTTACTGTATTGCTGTCTGTTTTTCCTGTTAGATCTGTTAATATTTGCTTCATGTATTTAGGTGTTCCTATATTGGGTGCATAAATATTTGCATGTTATATCCTCTTGTTGGATTAATCCCTTTATCGTTAGGTAATGATCATCTTCGTCTCTTACTACAATCTTTGTCTTTAAGTCTTTTTTTTTTTTTTTTTAAAGAGAGAAAGAGAGCATGCATGGGGGAAGGAGAGGGGCAGATGAAGAGGGGGAAAGAGAATCCTAAGCAGACCCCCATGCTCAGCATGGGGCCCAGTGTGGGGTTTAGTGTCATGATCCTGAGACCATGACCTGAGCCAAAATCAAGAGTCAGATGCCCAACCCACTGAGCCACCCAGGCACCCTGGGAGAGTGAATCTTAAGGCATGCTCAGTGTGGGGCCTGACGTGGGGCTCATTCCCACGACCCGGAGATCATGACCTGAGTCGAAATCAAGAATTGGTCACTTAACCTACTGAGTCACCTAGGTGCCCCTAACTTTTTTTTTTTCTTGTGGAAGTGTATGTACCCTAGCTTTCTTTTGGTTTCCATTTGCATGAAATACCTTATTCTGTTCCTTCACTTTCAGTCTATCTGTGTCCTTATATCTGATGTGAGTCTCTTATAGGCAGCATATAGATGGGTCTTATATTTTTTAATCCATTCAGCCACTCTGTGTCTTTTGATTGGAGAATTTAGTCCATTTACATTTAAAGTAATTACTAATAGGTGTGTATGTGTGGTTTTTTGTTTGTTTGTTTGTTTTCTGGTGGTTTTCTTCTTACTTTATTCCTCTCATTCTCTCCTTTGTGATTTGGTAGTTTCCTGTAGTGATATGCTTAAATTCCTTATTATCCTTTGTAATATAGGTGCTTCCTCTGTAGTTACCATGGTGGGTACTCATATAGTTATTTTTACTACTTTTACTTTATAAATGATTAACTCACCACCATTATACCATTAGATTATTCAGAATTTTGCCATATATTTACCTTTACAGTGGGATTTATAATTTCATGTTTTCCTGTTACGAATTAGCTTCCTTTTCTATCAGTTTAAAGAAGTCCTTTAGCATTCCTTGTGAGGCCAGTCCGGTGGTGATGAATTCCTTTAACTGGTCTAAAAAAGCTCCCTCTCTCCTTTAGTTCTGAAGGATAACTTTGTCAGATAGAGTATTGTTGATTGGCATTTTTCCCTTTCATCATTTTAAACATATCATACCACTTTCTTCTGACCTACAGTGCTTTTGCTGAAATCTGCTTATAGTTTTATGGGGTTCCCCATAAAACAAATAAAACAAGTTTTTGGTTTTTTGCTGTTTTGAAGATTCTGTCCTTGTCTTTAACTTCTGATACTTTGTAAAGTGTCTTGGTGTGGGTCTTTGGGTTAATCTAATTTGGTATTTTTTAGGCTTACTACATCTGGATCTCTTTCTTTCCCCAGGGAAAAGAAAGCTAAGTTTTCAGTTACTTCTTCAAATAAATATTCCACCTCTTTTTCTTTTCTCCTTCTGGGACCCCTATAACTTGATTGTTGGTTTATTATTTTCACTTAAGCCAATTAAGCTACCTTCTCTTTCTTTTATTCTTTTTCCTTATTGCTGCTCTGTTTGGATAACTTCCATATCCCTGTCTTCAAGTTCACTGATACTTTCTTCTTCTGATTGATTCATTCTGATGTTGAATTTCTCTACTGAATAATTTAGTTCAGTTATTATAGTCATCTGCTCTGTGACTTCTCTTTGGTATTTTCTTATATTTTCTCTTTTGTTGAAATTCTCACCATTTGACCAATCTCTTTTTCATTTGGGTCTATTTCTGAGGTTTTATCTTATTCTTTCATTTTGAACATATTTTTCTATTTCATTTTCTATCACTGTGTTGGTTTCTGTGCACTAGATCAAACAGCCATATTTTGCAGTTTTGTAGGCGTGGCTTCATGTAGTAGATGAACTTTATTGTTCAGCCTGCTCTTGGTCTTGGTAGTCTCTCAAACCTTCATGATTGTCCTAGTAGCCTACTCTATTTCTTTCTTTTTTTTTTTTTTTTAAGATTTTATTTATATATTTGAGAGAGAGGTAGAGCACAGAGGGAGAGTGAGAAGGAGAAGCAGACTCCCCATTGAGCAGAGAGCCCGATGCCTGATGTAGGACTCAATCCCAGGATGTTGGGATTATCACCCGAGCCAAAGGCAGACGCTTCACCGGCTGAGTGACCCAGGAGCCCCAGCCTGCTCTATTCTTAGTGACCCTAGGGAATCGAGAGTATGACAAGACTTGTCAGTGTCCCAAAGTGGGGACAATCAGCTGCCAAGTTCAGGCTGATTTGAACCAGACCCTCAGGCAGCAGCTTTTAAAGTATGTGAATACCCCTCAATCAGAGGAAGGATTAGGAGTTGGGTGGGTGTTTCTGTCTGTGCCCTATGCACTGAGTGTTAATGGTGTGACAGCCAGATAAGAAGTGTTTCTTTGTTAACTACTTCCTATTGAACCCATGAACACAAGCCCCACTGGCCACCAGATTTAGGTTATGAAGGAATGTGTTCTCTGGGCCAGAGGCGTTAAAGTTGGGGTATAGGTGTGCATACAAACTTTTTGGAAACACAACATCTGGTCTGGCAGAGGGAGAGCATGATGATGGTACCTGTTGGGCCCTTCAGTTTTTGGAGAGGATTGTAGTTGGGCCCTGGATGTGTGTTAAATTAGAAGCCTGCCCTTCAGGCTGAAGCTTTATGATTAGGAAGTAGCCCTTTTTTGCAGAAACACTGGGTTTGATTTTTTTGGCTGCTTCTACTCTGGGTCCTGTGATGGGTGAGTCTGTGCATGTGAGCCCTTTAAGAACTGGTTCTCAGTTTGCTCTAGTCTTGTGGGTCTCACAGATACAGATTCTGTTGGTTCTCAAAGCTAGATGTTTTGGAGGCTTGTCTCTCAGGTTCTGGTCTTAAAAGTGGGGTACCAGTTGTGGCGTCCAAACCTTTTGCTCCTCAGGGAGCAGCTCAGGGTTGTTAACTCTCTTAATTGTGCATTGCCACATTGGGAGTGATATTTATGCTGAGATTGTGTCTCAGCCTCCTACCCATTTGGGTTTTGTTTTGTTTTTTTTTGTTCTGTTTTTTTCTTATTTGCCCAATGTGTAAGAATCACTCAGCTAGTTTTTGGGTTTCTTTCAGAGGAAATTATTCTGTATGTAGGTGTAAATTCCATGTGTCTGTGGCGGGATGTGAGTTCTGAATCCTCTTACATTGTGTCTTAAGCTGCAACTCCAACTGTTCTTGTAGAACTATTCCTCCTTTTAATTCTGTCCATTTTTACTTTGTGTATTTTAATAGTCTGCTATGAGGTGTGACAATGTTTGTAATTCTTATGTCTTGTTGAATTGAATCTTCCATTAATATGTGATGTTTTTTGTCTCTGGTAACCTTTTTTGATTTCGTCTATTTTGTCTGATCTGATATTAGTAAACCTACCCCTACTCTCTTCTGGTTACTTTTCGCATAGAATTTCTTTTCCCATCCTTTCACTTTCAGTCGTATCTTTGGTGGAATGCCTGGGTGGCTCGGTTGGTTGGCTGTCTGCCTTTGGCTCAGGTCATGATCCCAGGGTCTGGGGATTGAGTCCCACATTGGGGTCCTTGCCTGGTGGGGAGACTGCTCGTCCCTCTGCCTGCCTCTCCCCCTGCTTGTGCTCTCTCTCTCTCTGACAAAATAATTTAAAAAAATCTCAAAAACAATTGTATCTTTGAATCTGAAGTGAATCTCTTTTAGACAGCATATGCTTGGATTGTGTGTTTGTATCCATTCTACCAATCTCTCGTTTGTTTGGCAAACAAAATCTATTTACACTTAAGTAAGGACTAATAAGGAAAGACTTACCTCTGTCTTTTTTTTTTTTTTTTAATATGCCCTTAAACTTTTTTGTCTTTCATTTCCTGCATTTCTGTCTTCTTTTGGGTAGTTGATTTTTTGGAGTGAAATGTTTAAATTCCTTCCTCATTTCCTTTTGTAAATATCCTGTAGCTGTTTTCTTTGTGGTTACCAGAGAGATTACATTTAACTCCTAAAGTTACAACACGCTAATTTGAATTTATGCCGGACACATTTCAATAACATAAAACAATTCTGCCTCTATATAGCTTTGTCCCCAGCCTTTATGGTTTTTGTTGTTACAAAATTACATCTTCATTTTGTGCTCCTAAACAAAAAAGTTACATAATTCTTTTAACTGGATTTCTTTCTTAAATTTTGTAGGAAACAAAGTTTGGAATTCCAAATAAAGGTGAAAATAATAGTAGCTTTAGATATATATATCTATTTTAAGTAGGCTCCATGCCCAGTGTGGAGCCCAGCACGGAGCTTGAAACCACAACCTTGGAATCAAGACCCGATCTGAGACCAAGAGTCAGACACTTAACTGACTGAGCTACCCAGACACCCCTAGATATAGTTTTTTATTTATTTATTTATTTATTTTTAAAGATTTTATTTATTTATGTGACAGAGACAGCCAGCGAGAGAGGGGACACAAGCAGGGGGGAGTGGGAGAGGAAGAAGCAGGCTCCCAGCCGAGGAGCCTGATGTGGGACGCGATCCCGGCACGCCAGGATCACGCCCTGAGCTGAAGGCAGACGCTTAAGGACTGCGCCACCCAGGCACCCCTAGATATAGTTTTTTATAATGGCAATCTCTTAAATCACATAGGAAACAAAAAATAAAGTAGTAAACTTACTAGAATAATACTAGATTTTGCAATTGCTCCTGTATTACTTATCGAGATATTTATTTCTTCATATGGTATCAAGTTACTGTCTAGTGTGCTTTTATCTTACACGACTCTCTTGAATGTTTCTTTTATGGCAGGTTTAGTGGTAACAAAATCCCTTGGTTTTTATTTATTTGGAAATGTCTTAATTTCTTCCTCACTTTTCAAGGGCACTTTTGCCAGATACAGGCGTAACTCAGAAATATTGTAGGTTCAGTTCCAGACCCCCGCAATAAAGCAAGTATTGCAGTAAAACTAGTGAAGTTTTTTGGTTTCCCAGTACATACAAAACTTATGTTTATGCTCTACTGAAGTCTGTTAAGTGTGCTATGTCTTTATGTCTAAAGAAAAAATGTTCATACCTTAATTAAAAAATAATTCTTTGCTAAAAATGGTCACCATCATCTGGGCTTTTAGTGAATCATATTCACTAATCATAGGTCACCATAACAAATGTAATAATAATGAAAAAGTTTGAGATACTGTGAGAATTACCAAAATGTGATACAGCGACTCAAGCGAGCAAATACTGTTGGAAGAGATGGCACCGATAGACTCGTTCAACACAGGGTTGCCACAAACCATCAGGAAAAATGCAATATTTGGGAAGCACAGTAAAGCACAATAAGATAAGGTATACATAGGATTGTTCAGTTTTTTTGTGTGGGGTTTTTTTTTTTTGGTTTTTGATTTTTGGTTTTTGTTTGTTTTAGCACTTTGACTGTATTAGGCCTACTGTCTTCTGGCATCCAAAATTTCTGATAGGAAATCTCATAGCTTATTGAGGAACCCTTGTATGTAATGGTTTGCTTTTTTCTTGATGCTTTCAAGGTTGGTCTTTATGCTTGGCTTTTGAAAATTTGATTAAATGTTGGTGTGAGTCTCTTTGAGTTCATTCTGGAGTTTGTTGAATGTCTTGTATTTTCATATTAATGTCATTCATAAAATTTTTCAGTCATTATTTCTTGTCTTGTGCAACTCCCATGATGCATATCTTAGTCCTTTTGATGGTGTCCCACAGATCCTTTATGCTTTGTTCCTCTCTTCAGTCTTTCTTCTTTCTAGACTTCAGCCTCAGTAATGTCTGTTGTCTTATCTTCAGAATCACTGATTTTCTGCCTGCTCACATCTGCCTTTGAATCCCTCTAGTGAATTTTTCATTTCAGTTATTGTGCCTTTCGGCTCCAGAATTCCTTTTTGGTTTCTTTTAGGATTTTTTTATCTCTTTATTGAAGTTTCCATTTGGTTCACACATCGTTTTCTTAATTTCTTTCATATCTTCTATTTCTTTGAGCATCTTTAGGACTGTTGTCTTAAAGTCTTTGTCTAATATATCTGCCATTAAGTCTTTCTCAGGGACAAATCTTATTTAATTAAAATTTTTCTTTTGAATGGGTCATACTTTTCTGTTTCTTTGGATACCTTGTGATTTTGTCGTTGTTGTTGTTGTTAAACACTGGACATTTTAATCTATTAATGTGGTAACTTTGGGAAATCAGATTCTCACGCCATTCCCAGTGCTTGCTCTTTTTTGTTTGTTTGGTTGTTTGTTTGTTTGTTTGTTTTGTTTTAAGTTTTGTTATTTTGTAGGCTGTGTGCTGGAGATAAGCCTGAGGTGCAAACTTACGGTCTTATGTCTTTTCTGAGCCTTTCCCTGGGCAGGTGTAGACACTTTCCAGTTTTTCCTATATGTTCATTTGATCTTAGTGTCTTTATCTTTAATGCGTGGCTCCTTAAACAGGAAAAGCCAAAAGTGATGGAGGGAGAAAAGAGCAATGGCACTTTAAATCTCCTGGAACTCACCTCGCAAGAGGGAAGGGGCTTGCAACAATGGGAGGAGGGGCAGCAACAATGACCATCTGCCTCTTTGCACCTTTCTGGTCAGAAGAGCAGTCAGCACAGATACCCACTATTTTGGGGACAGAGTCCTTTTTCCGACTCTTGGCTTTCTAAAGTATGTGCATCCTGCTTCAGGCACAGGTACACAGGTGTCTGCCTGTTGTTGGGGTGGGGGATATGTAGTTACTACTGTGCTAAGAGCTGAAATTGTCCCAAAATGACCACGATTAACTCCAAGCCTTCCCCTCGAAGTTGTAAGCCTTCGCAGACTCCACACGTTTACAAAAGTTTTATCAGACAGATTTGCCAGTGCAATTATTGTGTAGGTGGGGAAGCAGATTCCTGGTGCTTCCTACTCTACCAGCTTCCCAGAATCCTAGATCATTGACTTTTAAAATCAGGTCTTTTGTAGATTTGTTTTAAAGGAAAAAACTTTCTTGTGAAACTCTTAATTTTGTTGAAGAAAAATTATGCTAAGTTGAATTAACAAGCAATAAACAAAACTACAAAGTCAATAAAACATAACTCCAAATCATTGAAACTCATGTCATTAATTGAAATGGACTAATGACATTTTGCTCAAAGAAAATCACTATGAGAATATGCAGTTTGTTTCTCTGTTGTATGATAAAATGTACATAACAAAATTTATTGTTTTAGTCTTTTTTAAGTATGCAGTTCTGTTGCATTAAGTACTGTCATATTGTCATGCATCCATCACTGCTGTCCATCTCTAGAACTTTTGCATCATCCCAGAGTGAAACTCTGTACCCATTAAACAATAACTCTCCATTCTCTCCTTTCTCAGCCTTTCTTGGATTCTGCGAATCTGTCTTTCAATGTGATGATTTAGTTCTTCTATCAGTTTGCTCTGTTGGAAACACCTTGAAGTTTCTATTTGTAGTTTTCTATGATACTTGGTATTTGCTTTGCAGGAATTTATTTATATATGAAGATTGCTTCTTGCTTTCACTAGCATTCTCAGCTTGATGTAATTTTTTAAAAAAGATTTTATTTATTTAGAGAGAGTGCATGTACAAGCTGGGGAAGGGGCAGAGGGAGATAGAGAATCCCAAGCAGACTCCTTGCTCAGCACAGAGCCCGATGTGGGGCTCGATCTCATGACCCTGAGATCATGACTTGAGCTGAAATCAAGAGTTGGATGCTTAACTGAACCGTACAGGCGCCTCTTAAAGTAATTTTTAAAAATCACTTAATGAGAGCAGATACAAAAGAGCATGTGGTAGTCTCTCAGATGATATAGAATATTCTTAAATATTTTAATTAACATTAAAACAAAATCTAAAAATTTTTTTACAGACTTTTCTTAAGTATTAGATCTCCAGTGTAAAGAAAACAGAGCTAGGTTATTTCCTGTAGACCTTGTGTAGGGTCATAAGAGCACAGGCGAATGTAGTAGAATTAGGAATAGAAAAGGAGGAATATCTATATAACAGAGCAGAAAGTTTGGCAATAAATCCAGATGTGAAGGGATTAATGGAGCCAAGGGTAACTCCAAAGATAAGGAGCCTGAGAATATCAAGGGACAGATTTTATCACTAACAGAAGTAGGGAAATACGGTAGAAAAGCTATTTTGATTAAAAACCATTTGTTGGATTAGCAAGCTAAATATGTGCAGGAAGCAGATATATATGACTAGAGGTATGATTCAGGAAATATCGACGTAGAGGAGTTGAGATTGATGACTGAGTTTTCCTCTAGAATGAGAGAATGCATAGTTAGGTCAGCAGGAGCAAGAATGTATGGTTTCTTCTGTAGATGATGGCAAGAAGCAGGAACAGTAGAGGACCCAAGATAGAAGATGAGAGTCATGATAATCACGTCCCGAATCCAAGGAAGGCATGTATGAAGATGGCAGGAGTCAGCAGTGTAGAATGGAGCAGACATGAGGGGAATAAATGATGACAAAAAGTAAAATAACATGCAGTGTGATCATTCGCTGAGATTTTACTCTTTTTCAAGGAAAATCGAATTTTTGTTCTCAATGAAGAGTGTCTGATTACAGTGTTGTTTAAGGAGATTATGCTATTTCTTATTCCTTTGGAATTTTTACCCCCAGTATTAGATTTCCTGTGACTCTTTCTTACCACTAAATGCTTGTTGAATTGTTTTAGAAGTTAGAGTTAAGGGTTGCCTGGGTAGCTTAGTTGGTTAAGCGTCTGACTTCTCACTTTTCCTCCGGTCTTGATCTCAGGGTCGTGAGTTCAAGCCCCATGTTGAGTTCCACGCTGGGCATGAAGGCTGCTTAAAATTATAATTTGAGATGTACTGGGATAGCAGACATTTAGGTTGGAATGTTTTAAACATTCCAGCTTAAACGGACATTTTAATGTTGCGAAGTTCTCGTTATAATTTATTTTTTATAAAATTTATAATTTATTTTACAGTTGTTTGTAATAGGTAGAAATATAGGTAATAGGTAGAAATGTAGTAGTATAACTTAGCTTTGCCTTAATTCGAGATTAAAAAATAAAATTAAAAAGTACAGTCTTAGTGGCTACTAAAGCCACACTGGTTTTGAGAAAAATCAGGCAGTTCTCGTGGGAAGAAGGTCAGAAAACAAAATGGAAATGGTTTAAGAAATTTGTAGTTATTAGATAAAACACTTGTCAGTGGTTTCTTCATTGGAGTAATTATTTTGTTATATTTGCTTTTTAGAAAATCACTTCGAGAAATGTATCAATCAGATTCTGAAGGATGGGCCTCCTCAAAAGATCTGAGAAGTCATCTTGGACATTTAGAATCAGAACTTCTTTTTCTAAGCACACTTACTGGCATCAGTATAAGAAATTACTCCATGAAGACAGAGGACCTAGCAAACACTGAGAAGACAGAAAAGAGTAAGCATTAATTTTAATTTAGAAGTGATGCTGTAGCGTACCTTATGCATAAGAAATTGGTTGTCATGGCATTGAATTAAAATTCTACAAGGTAGGGGTGCCTGGGTGGCTCAGTCGGTTAAGTGTCCGACTCTCGATTTCACCTCAGGTCGTGATCTCAGGGTCATGGGATAGAGCCCTGTGTTGCGCTCCCAGCTCAGTGGAGAGTCTATTCAGGATTCTCTCTCCCTCTGCTCTGTCCCCCTCCCGCCGTGGGTTATCTCTCTCTCTCTCCAAATAAATCTTAAAAAAGAAAATAAAATTTTATAAGGTAACTATATGACTGTGTGGTTGTGGTAAACTTGTCAGGTATCTTTTGAACATCACAGTGTGCATAATACTCTTTTAAAGCTGTCAGGTGGGTATTACGGAAGACAGAGACTTTGTCATTAAGTATCTTAATACCCAGGTAACAGAGATAAGTGATTAAAAGAACAACAGCACCATAAGTTTGTAAATCTTAAGAGTTGTTCACCACTGACATGAGAGCTGCCTCACCTACAGTGCTCTACTCCTACCAAACATGGCCTCCGACCAAGATGAATGTTTCAGGAGCTGGACCATTTTCGAATGGAGGGTTTCTGGTCTCAATGACTAGGTTTTATTGCCAAGGGTCTGTGATGTGCTAACTTAGAAAGGGAAGCTAATTCAGCTGTGCATTGGAATTTGGGAACTTTGGACAAGAGTATCATCCCTTAAAGGAGGAATCACTTTTGGGACACCTGGGAGGCTGAGTCGGTTAAGCATCTGCTTTTGGCTTAGGTCATGATTCCGGGGTTCTGGGATTGAGCCCTGTGTGAGGCTCCCTGCTTAGTGGGGAGTATGCTTCTTCCTCTGCCTCCTCCTCCCCCGACACCCCCCCCCATTTGTACTCACTCTCAAATAAAATCTTAAAAAAAACAGTCACTTTTGGAATTGCTTCCTGACTTTTCCACTGGCATAACCCTCATGACAGGGAAGATAGTGAGTTGATCCTCAGAGGGTCTTGGGTAACTCACTTCAGTGGAAGTCTGAAATACAAACAGAAATGGGTGACAGAATTTAGGCACTTCAGATACTTAAAAGGAAGAGATGGAATACAGAGAGGATGGGAGAGCGAGCTTAGGCCAGGTATGTCTTGCTAGTCCAGGAATCTTAGTCTCCCCACTTTGAGTCTTCCTAAGTTGACCTCATCTGCAGAGGTACTTGGTGCTGCCTATTCAGAATGTGCTTTTTTAAATTTTTTATTTTTTAAATTTTTTTTAAAAGATTTTATTTGTTTATTTGAGAGAGAGAGAGACACACACACACAGCATGAGCAGGGGGAGGGGCACAGGGAGAGGGAGAAGCAGACTCCCCGCTGAGCAGGGGGCCTGACATGGGGCTCAATCTCATGACTCTGGGGTCATGACCTGAGCTATAGGCAGATGCTTAATTGACTAAGCCACCCAGGTGTCCCTCAGAATGTTTTTGAATGGGCTTAATACTGAGCTTACCCCCATTGCTGGCTTAGGTTTTAATTTGCTTGGATCTGCCACTTAGTTCTTTTCTGTGTAATATCTAGCTCATCCATCTGATTTCCAGCTTCCAAACTTAAGTTACTCTCCTTTTTCTTCTTTATCCTTGTAGAGTTGTGCTCTTCTAAAAATACCTTTGTTAGCAAAGTCAGAATAGTGGTTATCTCTTGGGGGCGGGTAGTACATAGCCTTGAGAAGGGCATGAGAGAACTTTATGGTGTATTTTTAAATTTCTATAACTTTATCTTGGTTGTAGTTACATGGGAAACACATGTTAAAAAATATTGAGTTGTCGGGCACCTAGGTGGCTTAGTAGGTTAAGTGTCTGTCTTTGGCTCAGGTCATGGTCCCAGAATCCTGGGATCGAGCCCCGCATCAGGCTCCCTGCTCAGCAGGGAGTCTACTTCTCCCTCTCTTGTGCTCACTTGCTCTCAAGTAAATAAATAAAATCTTTAAATTAAAAAAAATGTTGAGTTGTACACTTAGGAGTAGGGCATTTTATGCATTGAAATATAAAATTTTGAAAGATAACAGAAGTAAATAGGTAGATTCCATTTAGTGCTTTTAACTAGAATCAGATAATTTTGGAAAAAAACCCCATCTAACAGTTATGATTCAAACTTGTGTAGGGTTATAGTAGCATCTTTTCTTTTCTTTTCTTTTCTTTTCTTTTCTTTTCTTTTCTTTTCTTTTCTTTTCTTTCTTTCTTTCTTGGAGAGAGAACTCAAGTGCGGAGAGGGGCAAAGGGAGAGGGAGACAGAATCTTAAGCAGGCTGCATGCTCAGGGTAGAGCCCAATGCGGGGCTCAGTCTCACGACCCTGAGATCATGACCCGATCTGAAATCAAGAGAGGGACACTTAACCAACTGAGCCACCCAAGCGCCCCTATACTAGCATGTCTTACTATATAATCTTTAGTATAATTGAAAAATAGAAAATACAACTTACCTTTAATCCAACTTTGCAGAGATAAATCAATTTCGTGCACATTCTTCCAGATATTTGCCATATAAATACTAACATAAACTCTCACACATATACCCACATGTATTATAAATGCTCACACAAAATTAAACAATAGGTATTTGAAGGAAACTTATTTGCAAATAAAATATTTGTTTTTTCTGATTTACAGGTATGAAGAAAGTTCTACAGAGACACAGATTATCAGGAAATTGCCACATGATTACATTTCAACTTGAATTTCAGATTCTGGAAATCCAGGTAAATGGAGTATGTTGTGGTAACAGGTTCTACTGCTGTGATTAAGCAGTTTCCATACCCCAGCCTTCAGCAGAGCTGAGCTGAGGAGGAATTCATGAACCAGGGCCCTCTTGTAGTACACCTGCACAAAGTGATACCATTTTGACAGTATAACCACCCTGGCAACTGCATGTGAAAGGGTTGTTGCTGAGGGTCTAGGTGCTTTATTGGAAGGCCGATATCAGGTTCCTCCTTGTCTGTCAGAGCAAGCCCCCAGGTCATGGGAACAGTCCTGGATGCCCTCATTGGTTTGCTGATATGCCAGCCGTGTATTACTTGTTATCTGCCGGTGCTTAACAAATTTGATGGTTTAAAACATTATGATAATGAGCAGCATATGGCCAGGGTTGGGCAGAACAAGGTCAGAAACCTTCAGGTTATGGCTTGAAGAAGAGTGGGATACAGGCATAATTTCAAGAATTAACGGCCTAGGCACAAACTTTGATAGCAGAAAACAGTTCAACCAGTTGATTTTGTGAACTGGGCCTATAAGGAGTATGTGTAGAGAAGACTCACAGGGAAGGGTGGGCAGACTATCTTGGCCTCAACCTATCAGATAGCAAAAGCAGTTGTAGACCAGTTGTCATAACCCAAGTGTTTATGGACAAGATGTTTGCTTATATTCATAGTCATGTACCAGAATTCCTGATCTTTGGCCTCACCCATAAAAACAGCCCTAAGTTTTCCCATTTTATGTAGAAAAAGGATTGATGTCAGATAATCAAGACCCTGCCTCCTTAAGGTGTCAGATGGCCATCCCAGCTAGTCAAGAGTGCCTGCTTCCAGGTATCTGGGCTAGAGGTTTTGCTTCTCGAGAACTCTTTGCAGCCTATATCCCTGGTTGCTGCCACTGGCCCTGGCCAACTGAGAAGGGGCTATGGAATGTCTAGGCTCCTCAATGATGACAGAGCTCCCAGCTTGCTCCCACCTTAGAGTATTCCCCCTTCAACACTGCTGAGGTGACTAAGAACATGCAGAGTGTATCATAGCCAAGGCTGGTTGAGCAGGATATGACACAGGGCATGGGTGATGAGTGGCCTTAGGGGAGAGTTAAACATTTTCAGGTTGTCACCATGCCTTGGGACTGTGCAGGGTCACCAAGTGAAATTATTGTTCTGTATGACCTCAAAGACCATCTGCCGAAAAATAAAAAAAGAATATAGTCACAAATGGATTAGTCTCATTTGGGGTAGTCTGTGCCAGGACCCCATGCTTCTCTTTTGGATGGCCCAGGAACTCCTGGATGTTGTCCCATTGCTAAAGGTCGCATAGTCCTACCAACTGAATTTTTTCTCTTTGGGGCTAATGTGATCTTAAATTCACATTGATGATATATCGCATACTTACCTGTGTCCTGGCCTCCTTTAATGGGCCAGGCCTACAGTCCATGTCCAGTTGGAGTCATAGGCCCAAGGTCCATCTCCATGTCTGAGAACATCTGTATTGGCAGTGTATACATTGCGCAGGAAACTGCTCAGGGGCATCCTAGTAGCCTTGGGGCCCTGCAGGCTATTTCTGCTATTGGTGTTTATCTTTCTGCCATTCCAAGGGTTATATGGAGAGTAGCTAGAGTGTTGGCAAAACTAGGCTTATCCTTGGGACCCTAGTCCTTAAGTTCAACTGAAAAGAGGTTAGTCCTCTGAAGTTGAGGTGAACCAACTACTCAGTGGAGCTGTACATTCCAGAATGGGTTGTCCCCAAAGTTTGATTGGCCTGTTCATTAGTGGGGTTATGGCCTAAGAGATAAAATAGACTGCCGGTTTTTTAACTTCATTTTGTTTAGGTTGCATATTTTGGTCACCTTAAGCCTCTGAAGGAAATCACCATTGGTATTTTGACCCCATTATGAGTCAGATCAAGGATGACATCACAGTTTAGGGATATATTTTATACCATGATGTGCTTCTGAAGAATGGCTACTGCCTTACTAGAGGCATTCTCTGCATGAACTGGCACTGGGCAACTCTCATAGTGGTTTGACTTGCTGGTCCTATGTGGCTGTGTGAGGCAGTACAGACAACACTGGAGCCACGTGGGCCTTGCTACAGTGGCCATGTTCCTTGCCTTCTACTGGACAGTGGTGGCACCCGTCCATACCTAATATCATTATTAATAGTATATTGAGCTTAATATTATGATCCCATATCACCAAAGCATGATCAAAAATTTTGTGACCATTTAGTAATGGCTTAAAGGTATACTGTTATCTCACATGCTGAATAAATTAGAATTAGTTGAGTTGCATATGACAGAAAACTTAAAGGTAGATCAAAGTACTAGAAGTACCAGAAGTTTCTCTGTTGCTTAAAATTTTAAGGTAAGTTTTCAAAAGCTAGTATGGTGACCTTATGAGTATCAGGCTCTCCCATTATCCATGTGACTTACAAATCATGATACAGTGGTCACTTGAGCACTTCAGGCATTGGGAAGGGGACGGGGCAATCAAGGGCTTAGCTTTTCTGTTGAAGGATACTTTCTGGAAGTTTTAACATACATCATTTCACCTACATTCTTTTGGCCAATAACATCCCATCCTGCAAGGAAGGCTGGAAATTCAGTCTTCATCATGCATGGCCACGAGACCAGTGGAAAACTGGTGCAAGAAAGAAGTACAAGTACTGGGAACTACTGTCCCGTATGCTTTGGGGAATGCAGGGGGGGAAAAAAATCTAAGGAGAGGAACAGTTGATATTCTTTGACAGACAAAGAAAACAACAACTGTTAAATCTCTAAAGACATGTAAGTTGTTACAGTTCACATTTCAAAACAATAAGAATCTTTGAACTGCTCAGTTTTACTTAATTTGCTTCATACTTCCCTGGCTATGTTAACAACACTTGGTTTTTTTCTGTGCCTTTCTAATTTTATCATTTTTCTTGAGGACTAGACTGATAAGTAAGATGTTGCAAATAAACAACTCTAGAATAAGGAAGATTTTAGGAATAAGCCATATGTGCGACTCGTGGGCTTTCTTGGAGAAGTAGGAAACAAGGGACTACCTATATTTCTTTGTTGCGTAGAATTCAAATGTAATGAGCAGATGAGAATTTTTAAAAAATTATTGTTTAATGGTAAATCCTCACATATTCTAGACTTATTTATGTAAATATGCCTTTAGAAGAATTGCTAGGTGTCATAGGAGATGTATATGTAAATTCTGATAGTATCAGATTGCCTTCTAAAATGATTTTACCATTTTACATGTTAAGCAGATTTTTTTAGTTGAGACATAGAAAAAAGTGAAGACACCAAGATTCTGTGTCCTTAAACATTTTTTAAAAACAATTTCCACTAGAGGGAGATGTTTAACCACTGGAAAATTAAAATGTAACCTAAATAATAAAACTATCTTGCTTAAAGAATATTGTTATAACATCATAGTAATACAATGTGAGAACCATAAGTGGCCTTATAGACTATTAAGCTCAACCCCTTATTTTACAGGGAAATACATCAAGGGAGTTTGAATAATTATCCATGTTGGCATGGCTGTTACTCTCAGAGGTAGCTGGAATATATAATTCTGTTCTCCAGATTTACTGTCTGGTGTTGCAAGAACATCAAAATTAACATGTCTCAGCATTCATACTCTATGCAGTATAATAAATCAGATTGGTGTCAATTTCTAGGGAAAGTGGCTAAGAATGTTTTCATAACTACTCTTCCTGAAACCCAGTGAAACAAAGTGATTCCAAAGTAAGGAAATTTTTTTTTTTATAATGATTTTTTATTATATTATGTTAGTCACCATACAGTACATCCCCGGTTTTCGATGTAAGGCTCGATGATTCATTAGTTGTGTATAACACCCAGTGCACCATGCAATATGTGCCCTCCTTACTACCCATCACCGGCCTATCCCATTCCCCCACCCCCCTCCCCTCTGTAGCCCTCAGTTTGTTTCTCATAGTCCATAGTCTCTCATGTTTCATTCCCCCTTCTGATTACCCCCCCTTTCTTTATCCCTTTCTTCCCCTACTGATCATTCTAGTTCTTATGTTCCATAGATGAGAGAAATCATATGATAGTTGTCTTTCTCTGCTTGACTTATTTCACTAAGCATTATCTCCTCCAGTGCCGTCCATGTTGTAGCAAATGTTGAGAACTCGTTCTTTCTGATAGCTGAGTAATATTCCATTGTATATATGGACCACAACTTCTTAATCCAGTCATCTGTTGAAGGGCATCTCGGCTCCTTCCACGATTTAGCTATTGTGGACATCGCTGCTATGAACATTGGGGTGCATATGGCCCTTCTCTTCACTACGTCTGTATCTTTGGGGTAAATACCCAGTAGTGCAATGGCTGGATCATAGGGTAGCTCAATTTTTAACTTTTTAAGGGACCTCCACACTGTTTTCCAGAGTAGCTGTACCAACTTGCATTCCCACCAACAATGTAGGAGGGATCCCCTTTCTCCACATCCTCTCCAACAATTGTTGTTTCTTGCCTTGTCTATTTTTGCCATTCTAACTGGCGTAAGGTGGTATCTCAGTGTGGTTTTGATTTGAATTTCCTTGATGGCTAATGATTTTGAACATTTTTTCATGTGTCTGTTAGCCATTTGTATGTCTTCATTGGAAAAGTGTCTGTTCATATCTTCTGCCCATTTTTTGATTTGTTTATTTGTTTCTCGTGTATTGAGTTTGAGAAGTTCTTTGTAGATCTTGGATACCAGTCCTTTATCTGTAGTGTCATTTGCAAATATCTTCTCCCATTCCGTGGGCTGCCTCTTAGTTTTTCTGACTGTTTCCTTGGATGTGCAGAAACTTTTAATCTTGATGAAGTCCCATAAATTCATTTTATCTTTTGTTTCTCTTGCCTTTGGGGATGTGTCATGAAAAAGGTTGCTTTGGCCGATGTCGTAGAGGTTGCTGCCTATGTTCTCCTCTAGAATTTTGATGGATTCCTGTCTCACATCGAGGTCTTTCATCCATTTGGAGTTTATTTTTGTGTATGGTGTGAGATAGTGGTCAAGTTTCATTCTTTTGCATGTAGCTGTCCAATTTTCCCAGCACCATTTATTGAAGAGACTGTCTTTTTCCCACCGGATGTTTTTTCCTGCTTTATCAAAGATTAGTTGCCCAAAGAGCTGAGGGTCCATTTCTGGGTTCTCTATTCTGTTCCATTGGTCTATGTGTCTGTTTTTGTGCCAGTACCATGCTGTCTTTGTGATCACAGCTTTGTAGTACAGCTCGAAATCCGGCATTGTGATGCCCCCAGCTTTGTTTTTCCTTTTCAACAGTTCCTTGGAGATTCGGGGTCTTTTCTGGTTCCATACAAATTTAAGGACTATTTGTTCCAGTTCTTTGAAAAACGTTCTCGGTATTTTGATCGGGATAGCATTGAAAGTGTAGATTGCTCTGGGTAGCATGGACATTTTAACTATGTTAATTCTTCCGATCCATGAGAATGGAATATCTTTGCATCTTTTTATGTCTTCCTCAATGTCTTTGAAGAGTGATTTATAGTTTCTAGAATAAAGGTCCTTTACGTCTCTGGTTAAGTTAATCCCAAGGTAACGTATGGTTTTTGGTGCTATTGTAAATGGGATGGATTCCCTAATTTCTCTTTCTTCGTTCTCGTTATTCGTGTACAGAAATGCAACTGATTTCTGAGCATTGATTTTGTATCCCGCCACGTTACTGAATTGCTCTATAACTTCTAATAGTTTGGGAGTGGCTTCTTTTGGGTTCAAAGTAAGGAAATTTTTAATTAATGTCTGGTTTGGCATATCCTCAACTACTGGGAGCTATTAAAAATAGGAGTGCCTGTGTGGCTTAGTCAGTTGAGCATCCAACTCTTCATTTTGGCTCAGGTTATGATCTCAGGGTCATGGGATCCAGCACTGTGTCAGCTTCCATGCTCAGCACAGAGTCTGCTTGTCCCTCTCCCTCTTCTCTTCCCCCCATATGCTCTCTTGTTCTCTCTCTCCCCCCCCCTCTCAAATATAATCTTTAAAAAAAAATTAAAATGGGGCACCTGGGTGGCTCAGTTGGTTAAGCATCTGCCTTCAGCTCGGGTCATGATCCCGGAGTACCAGGTTCGAGCCCTGCATTGGGCTCCCTGCACAGTGGGGGAAGTCTGCTTTTCCTTCTCCATCTGCTCCTCCCCTGCTCATGCTTGTTCTCTCTCACTCTCTCTCTCTCTCAAATAAAATCTTTTAAAAAAATTAAATAAAAATAAAATAGGCTCCTTGAATAATCTCTTTTTTGAGAGAAAATCAAGAGCTAGGGCAGTGTTGAACGATAAGTTTCATCTTCTGCGCAAGGCCAACCATACAAGACTGGGAGAGGAAGCTCTTTCATGTAGTGCATAGGAACCAATATAGAAAGTCAAAGAAAATGAAGAAACAGAGGAATTATATTCCAAACCAAAGAAGAAGATAAAACTTTAGAAGAAACCTTGATGAACTGGAGATAATAATTTACCTGGAAGGAGATCAAAGTAATGTTCATAATGGTGCTCACTGAACTTGGGAGAAGAATGGATAAACACGGTGAGAACAGTGTGAAAAAAACACAAGTGAGCAAGAAATAGGGGGAAAGACCATCTGAAACAGAAGCACCGAAAAATACAGTAGAGGGGCTCAGTATCAGACTAAATTAAATAGATGAAAGGATCAGTGAACTTGAATACAGGGCAGAGGAACAGACCCAATCAGAGAAGTGAAAAGAAATAATAATGAAGAAAAGAAAGATAACTTAAGGGACTTACAGGACAAGGTCAAGTCAACTGACCATTGGCATTATAGGAATCTCAGAAAAAAGAAAAAGGGACAGAAAGTTTATATGAAGAAATAATGGGTGTAAACTTCCCTAAGCTTGGAGAGAAACAGAAATCCAGATCCAGAAATCCCAGAGAATTCCAAAGAAGACGAACCCAAAAGTGACCAAGACACATTATAATTAAAGTGTCAAAAGTTAAAATCAAGGCGTCCTAAGAGCAACAAGAGAAAAGCAATTTGTTAAATACAAGGGAAGCCCTCATTGGACTTGTAGCAGATTTTGCTGCAGAAATGTTTCGGGCCAGAAAGTAGCACAGTATATTCAGAGTGCTGAAAGAGAACAATTTCCAACCAAGAATACTTTCCCTGACAGTTATTCAGAACTGAAGGAGAGGTAAAAGTTTTCCTGACAAGCAAAACCTAGAGTTGACCACCACTAAACTGACCTCAATAAGAAATGTTTTGTTTTGTTTTTTTTTTAAAGATTTTATTTATTCGACAGAGATAGAGACAGCCGGAGAGAGAGGGAACACAAGCAGGGGGAGTGGGAGAGGAAGAAACGGACTCATAGCGGAAGAGCCTGATGTGGGGCTCGATCCCACAACGCCGGGATCACGCCCTGAGCCGAAGGCAGACACTTAATGACTGAGCCACCCAGGCGCCCCAATCAATAAGAAATGTTAAAGGGACTTCGTTAAGCTGAAAAGAAAGGGCCCTTTTTACTGCATGGAAACAAGAAAGTATAAATCTCCTGGTTAAGGTAAATATATAGCAAAAGTAGTGGATTAATCACTTATAAAGCTAGTGTGAAAGTTAAAAAACAAAAGTAGTAAAAATATGTAATTAGTTAAAGGATACTCATGATAAAGAATGGAAAAGTACATGGAAGGGGAGTAAAAATGTAGAGCTTTATTATGTGTTCAAACTTAAGTTGCTATCAACTTAAAATAGACTGTTATAAATACAAATTACATGTAAGTAACCAAAACCCAAAAACCTATATTAGATACACAAAAGATAATGAGGAAGGGATCTAAGTGTACCACTAAAGAAAGTCAGGCCACGAAGGGAGAGAGAGAAGAAAGGAATAGAAACTACAAAGCAGCCAGAAAATAACAAAATGACAATAAGCACGTATCTATTAATAATCAAGTGTAAAGTGACTAAATTCTCTAATCAGAAGATGTAGAGTGGCTGAATGGATTAAAAAAAAAAAAAAACCAAGACCCATCTATACGTGCCTATGAGAGATTAACTTCAGTTATAAGGGCAAACATACACTGAAAATGAAGGGATGGATGGAAAAAGATAATCTACGTAAATGGAAACCAAAAGAAAGCTGGGATAGCTATACTTAAACATCAGAACAAATAGACTTTTTAAGACTCATAAGAGACAAAGAAGGGTGTTATATAACAACAAAGGGGTTAATAAACATGAGAATATAAAATTTGTAAATATTTGTGCACCCAGGGACTCCTGGGTGGCTTAGTCGGTTAAGTGTCTGCCTTCGGCTCAAGTCATGATCCCAGGGTCCTGGGATCAAGTCCCATATCGGGGTCCTTGCTCAGCAGGGAGCCTGCTTCTCCCTCTGCCTGCCACTCCCTCTGCTTGTGCTCTGTCTCTCAAATCTTTTAAAAAAAAATTTAGTGCACTCAAAATAGGAGCACCTAAATGTATAGCAAATATTAACAGACCTAATGCGAGAAATGGATAGCTGTACAGTAATAGTAGCGGACCTTAATACTCCACTTACATCAGTGGATAGATCATCCAGACAGAAAATCAGTAAAGAAATATGGGCTTGAAACAACAGGTTAAACCAGATGAACTTAACATATACCTACAGAACATTCCATTCACAAACAACAGAATACATTCTTCTTAAGGGCACACGGAACATTCTCTAGGATAGATGATATGTTCTGTCATAAAACAAGTCTTGACAGTTTAGGAAGATTAATAGCAAGCCTCTTTTCTGACCACAGTTGCAAGAACAAAACTGGAAACTTCACAAAATGTGGAGATTAAACAACATGCTACTAAAAAATTAACAGGTAAATGAAATCAAATGAGAAGTGATAAAATACCTTGAGACAAGGGAAAATAAAAATACAACATACCAAAGTTACGGGATATAACAAGAGCAACCTAAGAGGGAAATTCATAGCTATAAATTTGTACTTAAACAAGAAAAATTTCAAACAACCTAACACCTCAATGAACTAGAAAATAAAAATAAATGGAGCCCAAAATTAGAAGGAAATAACAAAGCTCAGAGCAGAAATAGAGTCTAAAAAGGCAGTAGAAAAGACAAATGAAATCCAGAGCAGGTTCTTTGAAAGATAAGCAAAAATTGGCAAACGTTTAGCTAGACTCACCAAGAAAAAGAGAGGGAACTCAAAATCAGAAGTGAAAGAAGAGTTGTTATAGCTGATACCACAAAAATAGAAAGGATAATAAGAGAATAATACAATTATATGCCAACAAATTGGACAAGCTTAAAGAAATGGATCAAGTCCTAGAAACCTACAACCTTCCAAGGTTGAACCAAGAAGAAATAATCTAAAGAGACTGATTACTTACTAAGAAGATTAAATCAGTAATTGAAAACCTTCCAACAAAAGTCCAGGATCAGAAAGGTTTACTGGTGAATTCTAAATATTCAAAAAAGAATTAGTATCAATCTTGCTTTAATACTTACCAAAAAAGTAGAAGAGGGAAGGCTCATAAATTCATTTTAGGAGGTCTGCATTACCCTGATACCAAAACCAGACAAGGACCACAAGAGAAGAAAATTACATGCCAATATCCACAATGAACATAGATGCAAAACCCTTTAACAAACCATTAGCAAACTGAATTCAACAATACATTAAGAGGATCATACATCTTGATTAAGTGGGATTAATTCCAGAAGTGCAAATGCGGTTTAAAATTGTAACGATCATTGTGATATGCCACATTAACAAAATGAAGGATAAAAATCCAATGATCATCTCAATAGATGCAGAAAAGGCATTTGACAAAATCGAACATCGCTTTTTTATATAAACTCCCAACAAATTAGGTATAGAGGGAGCATATCTCAACATAATAAAGGCGTATATGAGAAACCCACCTCATACTCAGTGTTGAAGAGATGAAAGCTTTTCCTCTAAGATCAGGAACAGGACAGGGATGCCTGCCCTTGCCACTTGTATTCAATATAGTATTGGAAGTCCTAGACAGAGCAATTAGGGAAGAAACAGAAATAAAAGGAATTCACATTGGACAGGAAGAAGTAAAACTGTCACTATTTGGAGATGACATCATATTGTATACAAAAATCCCTAAAGAATCCACCCAGAAATTATTAGAACTAATAAGTGAGTTCAGTAACATTGCAAGATACAAAATCAGTATACAAAAATCTGTTGAATTTGTCTACACTAATAATGAACTATAAGGAAGAGAAATTATGAAAACAGTTGCATAAAAAAGAATGAAATACCTGGAGATACACATAACCAAGGAGGTCAAAGACCTGTACACTGAAAACTATAAGACACTGAGGAGAGAAATTGAAGGCACAAATAAATGGAAAGGTATTCTGTGCTCGTGGATTGGAAGAATTAATATTTTTTAAATGTCCACGGTACCGAAAGGAATCTACAGATTAAAGTCAATCCTTATCAAAATTCCAATGGCAGTTTTCACAGAAATAGAAAATATAATTCTGAAATGGGTGTGGAACCACAGAAGAGCCCTACTAGCCAACGGAATCTGGCAAAAGAACAAACCTGGAGGCATCGTGCTTCCTGACTTCAACTTGTACTACAAGGCTATAGTAATCAAAAAAGTATGGTATTGGCATAAAAAGATTAATGGAATAGAATTGAGAACCTGGAAATAAACCCACACATATGTGGTAAATTAATCTATGACAGTCAAAAATATACAGTGGGGAAAGGATTATTCACTAAATGGTGTTCAGAAACCTGGACAGCCACATGCAAAAGAATGAAACTAGAACACTGCCTTACAACATACACAAAAATTAACCCAAAATGGGTTAGATGCTTGAATGGAAGACCGGAAACCATAAATATCCTAGGAAAAAACATAGGTGATAAGTGGAGCATGTGACTCTTGATCTTGGGGCTGTAAGTTCAAGCCCCATGTTGGGTGTAGAGATTACTTAAAAATAAAATCTTTAAAAAAATTAAGTATGAATTGTGATGAATGTTAACTAGGTTTATTGTGGTGAACATTTTGCAATATATACAAATATTGAGTCATTATGTTTTACACCTGAAAATATGTTCTGTGTCATTACATATCAGTAAAAATAATATAATCCCATATCATAAGCTCCAAAGAAAATGCACCTGATTATGATGGCATTCAAACCCAAATGAAAGAGAACATTGGAGTGTGATGCTGTGTGGCTTATTAACAGTATATAAATTTTGCAAAGTTAATAGGACTTTTTCCTGAATGTACCCACAATTCTTAAATTTTAGAGAAGAATGAGAACTATAGACTAAATTAAATGGACGTTGATTGAAAATAATGTGTTGCTGAGACTTAGGGGCTTTGAAGTCAGGGAATCTTCTAATATGTGATCTTTTTGACTGGCTTCTTTCACTTAAGGTGATGTTTTCAGGGTTTGTTCATGTAGTAGGTATCATTACTTCATTCTTTTCCTTTTTTGATTAAGTAACAACATTCCATTATGTGGATATATCACATTTTGTTATTTATAGTTAATGAACATTTGGGCTATTTTCACCTTTTGGCTATTATTAATGTTGATATAAACATTCATGTGTAAGTTTATAAGTAGGCATATGTTTTCATTTTTCTTGGGTGTATAGCTAAGAATAGAATTACTGGGTCAAATGGAATGACCAGATGATGACTAATGATATTAGGCATTATTTCGGATGCTTTCTGCCCATTTGTACATCTTCGAAGAAATGTCTATGGAGGTCTTTTGCCCAGTTTTTAAGTGCCTTTGGAATTTATGTTTTTGATTAGATATGATGGTAGATGCCCACAGACAGCCAGCCTACTTAAACTGCACCTGCTCTGAACAATCCCCACTGTATCTTCAGGCAGCTAAAAAACTAAGCAAAGATTATAAGCCCGCTCAAAATACAGGGAAAAGTCAGATAGTGCCCAGACAAATGGGAAATGTCAGGAAGTATCTACTCACTTTGTTCTTAGGAAATACTGAAAATTGCTAGACTACTCCTCTGAACATATAATAGTTCCAGACAAGAGCACGAATACGGTGCCGAGTGTTTTCATCTTCATTTAGAACTTATGCAAACATGCTGTCATGAAACGAATTAATAAAGTGGAGATAAGTTCACTTTGAAAGAATTAATCCAGGAAACACAGGAACACACTGTATAAAAACCTGCTCTGGCTATCAGAAGAAAACATTTGAAGAAAATTGAATGGGAGGAAAGAGAGCTGAGAGAAAGCAGCTGATTATTGTGCCGAGAACCACATTCATTGGAAGTAACCAGGAGGTGAATATGGAGGACAGTCTTGAAAAAAATCATCTCCAAGAGCAAGTGAAAAGAATAATCGGGAAGGCCATGAAGAGTCAATATATGGTTTTTGCAAAAACAAGAACAGAAACAAGTGAAAAGGAAGTGATAGGCAACTATAGAATAGGGGAAAATTTACTAGACTAATGGAGAAAACCTGAAATTACAGATCAAAACATTTATTTCACAATCTGCATTATGGAATATGGAGTTGTTTCTGGGTTTTGTAATAAGCAGCCAGTCTTTGTCCTCATTTCTTGCTGTTTTAGGATCGACTCTTGAAGTCAAACTGCTGGCACACGGACTATGCATATTTTAAGTGTACATTATCAAAGTGATTTTATAGGTAAAAATGTTTATCTCACTGGTTTAATATATATTTGTCTTTTTCCTAGTGAGATTGAATATTTTTTTCCGTGTAAGTTTTTACATTTGAGTTTTTAATTCATGTCTTTTACTTTTTTCTTTTCAGTTTTCATTTCTCCTTGTAATGTTTTGGTAAAAAATATCTTCATCAGTTTATTTTTTCTCTTTTAGTAGTAAAGTCATTTTTTATATAAATACTGAGGTTTTTTTAATGTAATTATATTTGCTTTTTTTTTTTTTTTTACACTATTGTTTGCTTAGAAAGTTCTTCACTCAGTAACCAGTTACATGTCTGTATTTCCTGCTAATATTTTATGGTCTTGGTGTTTACATTTACATTTAAGTAAGTAATTCATTTGGAGTTCATTTTAGTTTTTGGTATGGAGGAAAGATCTGATTTTATTCTTTTAACAAATAACCAATATTTTCAGTGCCTTCTCTTGATTACCTTTTCCTATTGTTTGGTGGTATTTCATTTTGGATATTTTAAAACATTTTTGTCTTTATATTTTATTGAAATGTTTACTGTGATCTGATAAACTTTTTTTATTTTAGGATAAGGAGAATTTATCTTCTGTTATTACTGACCTCAACATAATAATGGAGCCTACTGAATATTCAGAATTAAGTGAATTTGTGTCTAGGTAAGATATTATAAATTTTCTTTTTTAGGTATTGCTTAATTTTACCCTTTCTTTTTTTGATAAGTAAATATCAAAATATCTCGGGAAGTGTAACATTATTATGGTTTATATTCATATACATATAGCTTATTTATTAAGTCCATATTCTCTATCATTTTTTCATTCAGTGAAAATGTGTCACACATTAACTATGTGCTAGGCATTTAATTGTGGCGAAGAACAGGTATAATCTTTGATACTCAAGGAGTTTCTAGCCTATTGGTGAAGACATTAGTTAAATAATGGTAGAAATAAAGTCTAAAATTGTGACTGTGCTCAGTGCTGCAGAGAAGAGTTATATAATGCTATTGAAGCATACATCAGGAACCTGACATTGATGGAGAACGTGGGATCATTTCCTGAAAATTGAGCCAACATCTGAAAAATGTGTAGGTGTAAACTAACGAAGAGGTCCTCAACAGAGTAGTTGTGCGTAGGCCCGGAGCAAGGAGGATTTTTACCAGTTTTATAAGCGTGTGTGTGTGTGTTCTTTGCAATTTTATCACCTCTGGAGCTTCCTGAAACACCCACTACATTCAAGATACAAGACTGTCCTCTATCTTTGCACCAGCTCCTTTTTCCCCTCACTTTTAAAATTGTGGTAAAATATATATAACATAAAACTTACCTTCTTAACCATTTTTGAGGGTACAGTTCAGTACTATTAAATACGTTTAGAATATATTTAACTGTGTACACCAAGAGCTCTCTTCATAACCCTTTCATCTTGTAAAACGGAAACTGTGTATGCGTCAAACAGTCGCTTCCCATCTTCCCTTCCACTCAGCCCCTGGCACCCTTCATTCTTATTTCTGTCTCTGTGACTTTTATTTTTATTTTTTATTAATTTTTTAAAAGATTTTATTTAGTAAAGAGAGAGCATGAGCAAGAGAGAGCATGAGTGGGGCAGGGGGAGAGGGAGGGAGAAGCAGACTCCCTGCTGAGCAAGGAGCCTGATGCAGGGCTCAATCCCAGGACCCTGAGATCATGACCTGAGCCAAAGGCAGACACATAACTGACTGAGACACTTAACTGAGTGCCCTTCTCTGTGACTTTTAATCATGGTTATTTTAATGTTCCTGTCTTATAGTGCCAACATCTGAGTCATCTTTGAACCTGATTCTGCTGATTCTGGGGTATTTTTTCCTGAATTTTTGTGTGTCATCTTTTTTTTTTTTTTTTTTTAATAGTCAAATGATGGACATTATCTGTGGAAGACTCAAGCAAATAGTGTTTATGCCGAGAAGCAGGCACATTTCTTTTATCATGCTGTCAGGGTGTGGTTAATTAAACGTTGTCCACAGTTGAGCTGTGTTTGAGATTTTTATTGTTTTCCTTGTCTTCAGGCTTCACATCACAGGTTTCAAATTCTTCCAGCTGTGGATTCAGGTTCGAGTTCAGTTCTTCCATATGCTTAGAATGGGGTTTTGGGAGCTGGAGGGTTCTCCTCAGTGTCCCTGATCCACTCAGCTTTCTGCCTTTCTGAGAGGACCCTTTGTCTATGCTCTTGACGCTCCCCCAGTAGCGGCTGTGGATGCCTGTTACTCGGTGCCCTGCCTGTGGTGGGAGTAACGGGAGCTCTGTACTTTGATGGTCCACCCTCAGTGTTTGGCAGTCCTGTGTACCTGCGTCTCAGGGCTTGGCCTCCCCAATGTTCCTGCTCCTCCCCCAGTATAGCCAAAGCCAGCCTGCATCTGGGGTTGGTTTTGGGCAGGAGAGAGTTCCTTGTTCCTCCAGGGGTAGCAGATGAATGCTTGGGAGTCGTGTAGGATCCTGGGCCCGGTGGGTTTCCTGCCCCTCCCAGGGAACAGGTGGTTTTTGCCACTGCCTCTCTTCCCGAAGCACTGGGTCTTTGTCCTGGTAACAGGAGTGTGTTCTGCCCCTCTACCAAAGTCAACTTCTGCTCCTCCCTTAGAAGCAAGGGACTTTTTTCTTCCATTGCTTTGTTGCCTCTTTTTTCAGTGGCTCAGGGGTTTTTTGTTCCCATCAGAGAAGAATTCTGGCTTCCTTTTGCTCCCCAGTAGTGGCTGATCACCTCCTCATGCCTGAGTCACTGACAGGACCCTGGTTTTTCTGGTGGTGACCCTTTGTGCCTGGGGTTCCTATCTGTTACAAAGGCACATTCTATCCCACATTTGTCCCTAAGAATTTGTTGACATTTTAGCTGATTTCTTGTTACCTACTTGTATGGGGACTGCTTTCCTCCCCTAAGTTTACCCCAGAGTGAACAGTTTTGTCATGTCTTTCCTTTGAGGAAGAAAAATTTTATTTACTTGGTTGCCTTGTGACTTTGGGTCTCTAATGGACTCAAGAAAGGTTATAACTTTATAGATTATTCAAATTTGCTTGGTGTTAGGTGCAGATGGTCTTCTCTGCGGTTTTTTACATCCTAAGTAGCAGCAGAGCTCTTTCCCGATGTTTTGTTTTGTTTTCTAATTCTCATTCCAGAATTTGGGACACACTGTTCATCTTCTGCATCTGTTTTACCCTTTCTTTTTTTCTTCTTTTTCAAGATTTTTAAAATTCATTTATTTGAGAGAGAAGGAGGGGAAGGGGGGGGAGAGAGAGACAGAGACACAGACACCGAGCAGGGGGGAGGGGCAGAGGCAGAAGCAGACTCCCCACTGAGCAGGGAGCCTGCCGTGGGGCTCAATTCCCAGACCCTGGGATTACGACCTAAGCTGAAGGTGGACTCTTAACCGACTGAGCCACCCAGGCGCCCCTGTTTTACCCTTTCTTTATATCTTTGTGCTGCTTCATGATGATTCTTTAGATCTGTATTTCAGTTCAGTAATTATTTCTTTATGTTGTGACTAATCTTTTAAACCCCCACCCACTGAATTTTCAATTTCATTGACAGTACTTGTCATTTGTAAAAGTTCTATGTGTCTTTTAAATTTTTCCTGTCTTTTTAAAAATAAAGACTCTTATTTTTTTTTTTTTAACAGTTGGGTTTTGTAATTATTCTGGATTATCTCCTAAGATATATATTCCAATAAAGGACAATTATTTATTCAAATTGTGTCTCCTCTGCTATTCAGCCCATCTGTTGATCTTTCATCTCACTGTCGGGACTGGTCATTTCTCAAAGTTCTCTTTTATACTTTACCTTCTCTTTCTTTTTAAAAAATATTTAAATTAACAGGGGCACCTGAGTGGCTCAGTCGGTTAAGTGCCTTCTGCTCAGGCCATGATCTCAGTGTCCTGGGATCAAGCCAAGAGCTGGGCTCCCTGCTCAGTGGGAAGCCTGCTTCTGCCTCTGCCTCTCTGCTCTCACTCTCTCATTAACTCGCTCTCTCAAATAAATAAATTAAAAAGTCTTGAAAAAATTAACATATGATGAAATTGAGGGCTTTTTTGACACAGAAGTCTTATCAACTTAACACAGATATAAACTCCTATAACTTAACACTACAATCAGAATAAAGAATAATTCCATAATAGTAAAAAAAAAAATCCCTCATGCTGCCCCTTTAAGACATGACTCACTCCCAGTCCTTTGCTGTGATGACTATTGGTCTTTTCTTCCTCTGTAAGTTTTTGCCTTTTCCAGATGGAATCGCATGGTATGTAAACTTTAAGACTGGCTTATTTCACTCAAGGTAATACTTTTGAGATTCATCTGTGTTTTTACATGTACCAGTAGGCTTTTTTCATTGCCGTGTAGTAATCTGTTGTATGGGAATTCCACAGTTTATCCATTTACCCCTTGAAGGACATTGGGTTGTTTCCCTTTTTTTGTTATTATGAATGGAAGTGCTATAAACATTGTGTACAGGGTTTGGTGTGAATATCAGTTTCCATTCTCTTAGGCAAGAATAGGCAAACTAGTTCACAGACCAGCTGCCTAATTTTTAAAAAGTTTGTTGGAAGACAGTCATGCCCATTTCTTTGTGTATTGTCTATAGTTGCTTTCATGGTACATTGGGAGAGTGAGGTAATTGTCACAGAGACCGTGTAGCCTGCGAGCCTGAGATCATCTACTGTGTCACCTGTTAGGGAACATTTATGGACTTCTCTTGGCTGAATACCTGGGAGTTAGATTGTTGGGTCATATGTAAGTGCACATTTTAGTTTATAAGAAATAGCCAAGATGTTTTTCCGAAGGGTTGTGCCATTTTGCATTCTCGCCAGCAATATATGAGAGTTCTGGTTGCTCTGCGTGCTCTCCAGCACATGTATTTGTGTATGCCTGAATTTAGCCATTCTAGTGGGAGTGTGGTGTATCTCATTTTCCTAATTGTTGGTCATGTGAGCATCTTTACGTGTGCTTAGTTGCCATCTGTTTATCCTCGTCAGTGAAGCTCATATTCAAGTCTTCACTCAGGGCTTCATTGGGTCGTTTGTTTTCTTACTGTTGTCTTGAGAGTTCTTTATATATTCTCCATACAAGACCTTTGTCATATATGCGATTTTCAAATATTTTCTCCCATTTTCTAGCTTGTCTTTTCATTTTTTTTTTTTTTAAGATTTATTTTAGAGAGAGAGAACACGTGAGCAGGGGGAGGGGCAGAGGAAGATAGAGAATCCTGAAGCAGACTCCCCAGTGAGTGCAGAGCCTGACATGGGGCTCAACCCCAGGACCCTGAGATCATGACCTGAACTGAAAATCAAGAGTTGGACACTTAACCCACTGAGCCACCCAGGGGACCCTGTCTTTTCATTTTCTTTTTTTTTTTTTTCTTTTTTTTTTTTAAAGATTTTATTTATTTATTTGACAGAGACAGCCAGAGAGAGAGGAAACACAAGCAGGGGGAGTGGGAGAGGAAGAAGCAGGCTCCTAGTGGAGGAGCCTGATGTGGGGCTCAATCCCAGAACGCCGGGATCACGCCCTGAGCCGAAGGCAGACGCTTAGTGACTGAGCCACGCAGGCGCCCCTGTCTTTTCATTTTCTTAACAGTATCTTTCAAAGAGCAAATTTTTCTGATTTTAAGAAGTTAATCTTTATTTTTTCTTTTATATGTTTTTGGAATGATGTCTGTCACTTTTGCCTAACCTCAGGTCATAAAAATTCTTACATTTTATTTATTTATTTATGTAAAGATTTTATTTATTTATTTCACAGAGAGACAGCCAGCGAGAGCTGGAACACAGGCAAGGGGAGTGTGAGAGGGAGAAGCAGGCTTCCCGCTGAGCAGGGAGCCCAATGCGGGGCTTGATCTCAGGACCCTGGGATCACGCCCTGAGCTGAAGGCAGACGCTTAACGACTGAGCCACCCAGGTGCCCCAAAATTCTTACATTTTAAAAAAAATTTTATACTTTTACTTTTTTTCATTTAGATCTGTGATTCATTTACATTTAATGTAATCATTGATATATTTTTGGTTGAGGTCTACCCAGTTAGTAGTTAATTTCTGTTGTGTTGTTTTATTCTTCTGTTTTCCTTCATGCTTTTTCTGGATAATTTGAATATTTTTAAATTTTTTTTATTAATTAAGTAAGCTCTACCCCCAGCATGGGGCTTAAACTCATGACCCTGACATTAAGAGCTGTGTACTCTATTGACTGAACCAGCCAGGCATCCTTATTTGAAATTTTTTTTTAAGATTTTATTTATTTTTTTGAGAGAGAGCATGCCTGCGAGCAGGAGCGAGGGTGGGGGGGGTGGGGGTGGGGGGGGACGGCAGAGAGAGAGAGAAGCAGGCTTCCTGCTGAGCAAGGAGCCCAACACAAGTCTCAATGCCAGCACCCTGGGATCATGACCTGAGCTGAAGGCAGACGCTTAACCCACTAAGCCATGCAGGGACCCCTGAATATTTTTTAATATTTTATTGTAATTTGATTTTTTTAGCTTTTTTTTTTTTCTTATTACATGATATATTTCTTTTTTGCTTCTGGTCTCTGATTACATGAATATAAAACTTTTTGTCATTGTCTCACTTGTCTCTGAGGCTCTGTTCTTTTTTCTTTTCTTTCTTTTTTTTTTTTTTTCCAGTCTTTTCCTTCTGTGTTATTCAGGTTGGATGGTTTCTGTGTGCTTACCACCACAATGAGGATACTGAACAGCTCCATCAGCACAAAACCTGCATATTCTCCCTTTATAGTCACAACCCACTCCCTACCCCCGGCAAAACCTGCTGTGATCATCACTAGGGTTTTGCCTCTTACAAAATGTCAAATAAATGAAATTACATAGAGACTGGCTTCTTTACTTAACATAAAGTAAATGAATTGAGATTCATCCATCTTTTCATTTCCGAGTAGTATTTCATGTATTGATACTAGTGTGTTTATCCATTCACCCCATGGAGGACATTTGAGTTATTTCCAGTTTTCGATGATTATGAATAGAGCTGCCGTGAACATTCAGTAGAGGTTTTTGTGTGATGTAAGTTTTTTCTCTAAATAACCAGAAGTGGGATTGCTGGGTTATATGCTTACAATATGTTTGAATTTATACTAAACTAGCACAGTGTTGACCAGAGTGATCACACTGAGTTGCATTCCCAGCAGCAACATACGAGCGTGACTGGTAATATTGTAGTGAGTAATTAACTTCTGGTATTCCTCTGATTTAAGACCTAATAAAATGTTTATTCTACATTTCTCTTTATGTTTTGCTTTATCCTTAAGAAAAAGACATTTGGAATTATTTTACTTTTCTGACTACTCTAGTTCAAATTGAAATGTGTCACTGCCAACATTTTGTGAAAGAAATCCATAACATCTGTTTAACATTTAGTGAAGTTTGGACTACGCTTGGGGGAAAATAGATAAATTACAATCACTCTTAGGACTGTAAGAGCCAACACATATACAATGTCTTTCTATAATGGAAAACTGTGTGTGCTATAATAGCGTGTCCTTTGTGGAGATGCGAATGGGAGTGAAGGTATTGTGACTCACTCCACTTTTAAATAAAGTTCTGTGTTTAATTAATGTAACAGGTCCGACTCTATTCTGTCCCGCTCTCTGAGTGTCCAGTGTCTGTAGTGTGTGTGTGTGTCTGTGTGTGTGTGTTTAAACTTGGGCTCTTGTGTTTTTAAGATTTTTTTTTTTGGCTCCCTTCCTCATCACATGATTAAGAGCTTATTCTTGCTCCCTTATTTGATGGAGATTAAAATACGTCAATTTGGCCTGTATGCTATAACGAAGCAACTGCTGCTTTTTATAGGTCTACATTCTTTGGAAAGTAATTTCTTCTCTCAGACGTTGAAAAGGTATTAGTACTAGATACCAGAGGAGGACTGAACACTTAATCTCCCGTGTCCCCTGTCACATAGATGCTTATGTAGCTGTTTGTTAATGCACCTGCCCTTCTATTTTCTTCATTTTCCTTGTCTTTGGTTTGTTTGTTTGTTCCTCCATTTCCTGATTTCTTTTAGGTTATTTAAATATGTTTTACTGTTCCATTTTGATTTTATCTACTGAATTTTTGGCCATACCTGGGTTTTTTGTTTTTTGTTTTTGTTTTTGTTTTTTTTTTTTTTTTTGCTTTGTTTTGTTTTGTTTCCTTTTTTTTATTTAATAATTTTTATTTTGTTACATTAGTCACCATACAGTACATCCCCAGTTTTTGATGCAATGTTCCATGATTCATTATTTGCGTATAACACCCAGTGCACCATGAAATACGTGCCCTCCTTTATACCCATCACTGGCCTATCCCAGTCCCCCAGCCCTCTCCCCTCTGAAGCCCTCAGTTTGTTTTCCAGGTCCACAGTCTCTCATGGTTCATTCCCTCTTTTCTTTACCCCCCCTTCATTCTTCCCTTCCTTCTCCTACCGATCTTCCTATTTCTTATGTTCCATAAATGAGTGAAACCATATGATAATTGTATTTCTCTGCTTGACTTATTTCACTTCTCCTCTAGTCCCGTCCATGTTGCTGCAAATGTTGAGAAGTTGTTCTTTTTTATGGCTGAGTAATATTCCATTGTATATATGGACCACAGCTTCTTAATCCAGTCATCTGTTGAAGGGCATCTCGGCTCCTTCCACGATTTAGCTATTGTGGACAATGCTGCTATGAACGTTGGGGTTCATATGGCCCTTCTCTTCACTACGTCTGTCTCTTTGGGGTAAACACCCAGTAGTGCAATGGCTGGATCATAGGGTAGCTCAATTTTTAACTTTTTAAGGGACCTCCACACTGTTTTCCAGAGTGGCTGTACCAACTTGCATTCCCACCAACAATGTAGGAGGGATCCCCTTTCTCTACATCCTCTCCAACATTTGTTGTTTCCTGCCTTGTCAATTTTTGCCATTCTAACTGGTGTCAGGTGGTATCTCAGTGTGGTTTTGATTTGAATTTCCCTGATGGCTAATGATTTTGAACATTTTTTCATGTGTCTGTTAGCCATTTGTATGTCTTCATTGGAAAAATGTCTATTCATATCTTCTGCCCATTTTTTGATTTGATTATTTGTTTCTTGTGTATTGAGTTTGAGAAGTTCTTTGTAGATCTTGGATACCAGATTTTTTTTTTTTAAAGATTTTATTTATTTATTTGACAGAGATAGAGACAGCCAGCGAGAGAGGGAACACAAGCAGGGGGAGTGGGAGAGGAAGAAGCAGGCTCATAGCGGAGGAGCCTGATGTGGGGCTCGATCCCATAATGCCGGGATCACGCCCTGAGCCGAAGGCAGACGCTTTAACCGCTGTGCCACCCAGGCGCCCCCTGGATACCAGTCATAATTTTATCTGTAGTTTCATTTGCAAATATCTTCTCCCATTCCGTGGGCTGCCTCTTAGTTTTTTTGACTGTTTCCTTGGCTGTGCAGAAGCTTTTTTTCTTGATGAAGTCCCACAAGTTCATTTTTTCTTTTGTTTCTCTTGCCTTTGGAGATGTGTCATGAAAAAAGTTGCCAATGTCAAAGAGGTGGCAGCTTATGTTCTCCTCTAGGATTTTTGATGGATTCCTGTCTCACATCGAGGTCTTTCATCCATTTGGAGTTTATCTTTGTGTATGGTGTGAGAGAGTGGTAAAGTTTCATTCTTTTGCATGTAGCTGTCCAATTTTCCCAGCACCATTTATTGAAGAGACTGTCTTTTTTCCACTGGATGTTTTTTCCTGCTTTGTCAAAGATTAGTTGCCCAAAGAGCCGAGGGTCCATTTCTGGGTTCTCTATTTTGTTCCATTGGTCTATGTGTCTGTTTTTCTGCCAGTACCATGCTGTCTTTGTGATCACAGCTTTGTAGTATAGCTTGAAATCAGGCAACATGATGCCCCCAACTTTGTTTTTCCTTTTCAACAATTCCTTGGCGATTCAGGGCCTTTTCTGGTTCCACACAAATTTAAGGGCTGTTTGTTCCAGTTCTTTGAATGTCATTGATATTTTGATTGGGATGGCATTGAAATTGTCGATTCCTCTGGGTAGCAGAGACATTTTAGCTATGTTTATTCTTCCAATCCATGAGCATGGAATATTTTTCCATCTTTTTGTGTCTTCTTCAGTGTCTTTCAAGAGTGATTTGTAGTTTCTAGAATATAGAGCTTTTACATCTCTGGTTAAGTTAATTCCAAGGTAACGTGTGGTTTTTGGTGCTGTTGTAAATGGGTTGGATTCCCTAATTTCTTTTTCTTCAGTCTCATTATTCGTGTATAGAAATGCAACTGATTTCTGAGCACTGATTTTGTATCCCGCCACATTACTGAATTGCTCTATAACTTCTAATAGTTTGGGAGTGGATTCTTTTGGGTTTACATATAGAGTATCATGTCATCTCTGCGGACGGTTTGACTTCTTTTTTTGCGATTTGGATACCATTTATCCCTTTTTGTCGTCTGATTGCTGTTGCCAGGACTTCTAGTACTATGTTGAATAATAATGGCGAGAGTGGGCATCCTCGTCGTGTTCCTGATCTTAAGGGAAGGGCTTCCAGCTTTTTCCCATTGAGAATGATATTCGCTGTAGGCTTTTCATAGATGGTTTTTATGAAATTTGGGAATGTACCCTCTATCCCTACACTCTGAAGGGTTTTAATCAGGAAAGGATGCTGTATTTTGTCAAATGCTTTTTCTGCATCAATTGAGAGGATCATCTGGTTCTTGACTCTTTTCTTGTTGATATGATCTATCACACTGATCGATTTGTGAACGTTGAACCACCCTTGCATCCAGGATGATCCACTTGGTCTTGATGGTAATCCTTTTTAATGTACAGTTGGATCCTATTAGCTAGGATCTTGCTGAGAATTTTGGCGTCCATATTTATCAGGGAAATCGGTCTGTAATTCCTTTTGATGGGGTCTTTGCCTGGTTTGGGGATCAAGGTAATACTGGCCACATAGAATGAGTTTGGTAGTTTTCCTTCTGTTTCTATTTTTTGAAACAGCTTCAGGAGAATAGGTATTATTTCTTCTTTGAATGTTTGGTAGAATTCCCCGGGAAGTCCATCAGGCCCTGGACTCTTGTTTTTGGGGAGGTTTCTGATCACTGGTTCAATCTCTTCATAATTAATCAGTCTGTTTAAATAATCAACTTCTTCCTGTTTCAGTCTTGGTAGTTTATAGGTTTCCAGGAAGGCATCCATTTCTTCCAGGTTGTTTAATTTATTGGCATATAGGTGTTGATAACGGTTTCTAATGATCCTTCCTATTTCATTGGTGTTGGTCGTGATCTCTCCCCTTTCATTCATAATTTTATTAATTGGGGTCCTTTCTCTATTCTTTTGAATAAGTCTTCCCAGTGGCTTATCGATCTTATTTATTCTTTCAAAGAACCAGCTTCTGGTTCTGTTGATCTGCTCTACTGTGCTCCTGGTTTCTAATTCATTGATCTCTGCTCTAATCTTGATCACCTGCCTTCTCGTGGATGGATTAGGCCTGTTCTTCTGTTCCAACTCCAGCTTCTTGAGGTGAGAATATAAAAACTGCATTTTAGATTTTTCTATTCTTTTGAGTGAGGCTTGGATGGCTATGTATTTTCCCCTTAGGACTGCCTTTGCAGTGTCCCATAAGTTTTGGACTGATGTGTTTTCATTTTCATTGGTCTCCAAAAATTGTTTAAACTGATTTTTAATTTCCTGGTTTACCCAATTATTCTTTTTTTTTTTTTTAAAGATTTTATTTATTTGACAGAGACAGCCAGCGAGAGAGGGAACACAAGCAGGGGGAGTGGGAGAGGAAGAAGCAGGCTCCCAACGGAGGAGCCTGATGTGGGGCTCGATCCCAGAACGCTGGGATCACGCCCTGAGCCGAAGGCAGACAGTTAACGACTGCGCCACCCAGGCGCCCCCTACCCAATCATTCTTGAGCGGGATGGTTCTTAGTTTCCAAGTGTTTGAGGTTCTTCCAAATTTTTCCTTGTGATTGAGTCCCAGTTTCAAAGTATTGTGGTCTGGGAAGATGCAGGGAATAATCTCAGTCTTTTGGTATCGGTTGAGACCTGTTTTGTGACCCAGTATATGGTCTATTCTGGAGAAAGTTCCATGCGCATTCGGAAAGAATGAGTATTCTGTTGTTCCGGGGCGTAGTGTTCTGTATATCTATGTATATCTATGTATATCTATGTATATCTATGTATGTTCTGTATATCTATGAGGTCCATCTGGTCCAGTATGTCATTCACAGCTCTTTTTTCTTTGTTGGTTTTCTTTTTGTAAAGATTTTATTTATTTGACAGACAGCCAGCGAGAGAGGGAACACAAGCAGGGGGAGCGGGAGAGGAAGAAGCAGGCTTCCAGCAGAGGAGCCTGATGTGAGGCTCGATCCCAGAACGTGGGGATCACGCCCTGAGCTGAAAGCAGATGCTTAATGACTGAGCCACCCAGGCGCCCCTCTTTGTTGATTTTCTGCTTAGGTGATCTATCTATTGCTGAGAGTGGAGTGTTGAGGTCCCCTACTATTAACGTATTATTATCTATATGTCTCTTTATTCTGGTTAAGAGTTGGTTTGTGTATCTAGCTGCTCCCCTTTTGGGGGCATATTTATAATTGTCATACCCACTTGTTGGATACATCCTTAAGGATAATATAGTGTCCTTCTGTATCTTTAACAACAGTCTTATTTTATTTTATTTTATTTTATTTTATTTTATTTTTTAAACTATTTTTTTTAGGAGTTTATTTATTCGGCAGAGATAGAGACAGCCAATAAGAGAGGGAACACAAGCAGGGGGAGTGGGAGAGGAAGAAGCAGGCTCATAGCGGAGGAGCCTGATGTGGGGCTCGATCCTGTAACGCCGGGACCACGCCCTGAGCCGAAGGCAGACGCTTTAACCGCTGTGCCACCCAGGCGCCCCAACAGTCTTATTTTAAAATCTAATCTGTCTGATATGAGAATTGCTACCCCAGCTTTCTTTTGAGGTCCATTGGCATGAAAAATGGTTTTCCATCCCTTCACTTTCAGTCTGGATATATCTTTAGGTTCAAAATGAGTCTTGTAGACAGCAAATGGATGGGTCTTGTCTTTTTATCCAATCTGCAACCCTGTGGCATTTATGGGAACATTTAGGCCATTCACATTGAGAGTGATTATTGAGAAATATGATTTTAATGTTGTCATGTTGCCTGTGAAGTCTTTGTTTCTATAGATTGTAAATTTCTGTTCTGTATCACTCTTGGGGCCTTTTTACTTTTATAGAACCCCCCTTAATATCTTATGTAGGGCTGGTTTGGTGGTTACGAATTCCATCGGTTTCTGCCGATCCTGGAAAGTCCTTATCTCTCCATCAATTCTGAATGACAGCCTTGCTGGATAAAGGGTCCTTTGCTGCATGTTCTTCTCAGATAGAGCTTTGAAAATATCCTGCCAACCCTTCCTAGCCTGCCAGTTCTCTGTAGACAGGTCTGATGTTATTCTGATATTTTTCCCTCTGTACCTAAGGATTTTCTTTCCCCTGGCCGCTTTCAGTACTGTATCCTTGGATCTAATATTTGCAAAATGCACTGTGACGTGACGTGGTGTAGGTCTCTTCTCACTGACCTTGGGCGGGGTCCTCTCTGCCTCTTGGACACAAATGCTTGTTTCCTTTGCCAGATTAGGGAAGTTCTCAGCTACAGTTTGTTCAAGTATCTCTTCTAGATCTCTGTCTTTCTCCACCCCCTCGGGGATGCCGATGATTCTGACATTGGAATATTTCATTGAGTCAGTAATCTCCCATAATCTACATTCTTTTTTTTTTTTTTTTTTAAGATTTTATTTATTCATTCAACAAAGAGAGAGACAGCCAGTGAGAGAGGGAACACAGCAGGGGGAGTGGGAGAGGAAGAAGCAGGCTCCCAGCGGAGGAGCCTGATGTGAGGCTCAATCCCAGAACCCCAGGATCACGCCCTGAGCTGAAGGCAGACGCTTAATGACTGAGCCACCCAGGCGCCCCGTAATCTACATTTTTGGATTTTTTTGAGCCAAGTTTCTGTTTTAACTTTCTCTTCTACCATCCCATTCTCCAATTCACTAATTTGTTCCTCTGCCTCATTTACCCTGGCTGTCAGAGCGTCTAGTTTAGACTGCATTTGATTCATAGCATTTTTTAATTTCTGCCAGATTCGCTCTCATTTCCACCCTTAGAGATTCTATATTCTCGTTAATATTTTCGTTAATATTTTTTTCAAGTCTACACATCACTTTGACCATTGTTACTCTGAACTCCATTTCTGATAATTTGGTTATATCCATATCCATCAGTTCTGTGGCAGAGGCCACAGACTCATTGTCTTTTCTTTGCTGGGGGGGATTTCTCCTCCTCGTCATTCTGATGAGAGGTTGCGGGGATGCCCAGAGCCCAAATTATTGACCAGGACCCAGGCAGTGTGCACTTGTTTTATAGGGACCTTAGGGATGTGGGCTTCTTGATTTTTCAGCCTGCCTTCTGGGGGAGGGCCGTGCTGCTCTGATACTCAGGCAACCCTGTTTGGGTAGAGTCGCCCTGTCCCCTGCGAGGGGGGATGGGGATGGGCACAATGTGAGCTGGTATTTCCGGGCATTTGTTCTCTGGCGGCTTTTCCTGGTGGTTTTCTGTGACTCTTCTGAGAGAGCAGCAGTGGTCGAATCCCAGCCTCTGTCTCAGAACAGAGAGATCGCAGTCCACTCTCCACCGAGCTCTCCTGCCCACTCCAACTCTGTTTCTGTCGGTGCTGCCAAAAACCCTGCAGCGTCCTGGGTTGTGTGTCCCACAGCCGCTCTCCCAGCCCTCACCTCCAGGGCCGGCACGCCTCTGTCCTTTGTGCTTCCAACACCGCTAGCCGCCCCCGGTTCCTGTGCGTGCTCCTGAGTTCCCTGTTTCAGTGTGGTTTGTGCGCACACCGGAGCGCCGGTTTTCAGTCTAGTTGTGCGTATGCTTCCGAGCTCTCGGTTTCAGTTTAGTTTGAGTGTGCGCTCCGGAGCTCCGGGCGTCAGTCTGGTGGTGCGCCTGCTCCCTAGCTCCCGGTATCAGTCCGGTTCCAGTGAGCACTCCGGATCTCCGGTTTTCAGTTTGGATGCGCGCACGCTCCCAAGCTCACAGTCTCAGTCTGCTCTCTCGCAGGTGCCGGTGAGCGAGTCTAGCTTGCTCCCCAGTGCAGGTGGCTACTGCTTTGCACCCGAGCGCGTCGGCTCCCTTCCCCTTCCGTTTGTCTTCCTATATCTGTGCGCAGATTGACAGCTCCCCGCTTTGTACCTCAACATTCAGCTCTGGAGATGTTCATTTGTAGAGATCCAGGTGTGTCTTCCTGTGTCTCAGGCTGATTCCGTGGATTTTCAGGATGGTCTGGTAGATATCCAGCTCGACTCAGGGGACCAGCTGAGAAAGGGGTCCTCTACTCCTCCACCATCTTTTCTCCTCCTTGCAGAAAGTGGTCGCTTTTCTGTTCATAGAATTTCTGCTACTCTTTTCTTTGTTCTCCAGTTGCGTTCATAGGTATTCAGAATGGTTTGGTAGCTCTCTAGCTGAATTCCTGGGACCAGACGAACTTTAGGTCTCCTGCTCCTCTGCCATCTTGGAAGATCCATATCTGGGTGTTTGTCTGTTTTATTGGCTGCCACGAGATTGCAGCATGTATACTTAACCTTCAACTGTCTAGTTGGATCAGTGCAATCTGGAAGCCTTGTAGCCATATACATCCCTTTCCCTCTGTGTTACATGTTGAGGTTTTCATAGGAATTATGTTCATATGTATGCGTTGAAAACCCCATCACTAGTATTAAGGTTTTTTACTTTTGATCATCATATGTAATGGAAAAAATTTAAGACCACTAGTTTTGTCATATTTGCCCAGATTTTTACCATTTCTGTTGCTACTCCTGATGGAACCTTTTTAGAACACATTGCGTGTGTCATGGCTCTGTTCTTCTAAATACTTGATGTACATTTCTGAGAATAGTGATATTGCCTTTCATAGTCATAGCACAGTAATTGACTCCATAAATTGACATTGATCTAATACTTTTATCTGATTTGCCATCCGTATTCCCACTTGTTAGTTGATCTAATGATGTCCTTTTTTGCATTTTCTTTTCCCCTGTATTACATGATCCAGTCTGGTGTCAAGTATTGCATTTAATGGTCATGACTTTATAGATTCCTTTAATTTGGAACAACTCCAGAGCCTTTCTTTGCCTTTTATTACTTTGACGTCTTACACAATACAGTCCTTCTATCTTTCCACCCCCCCAACAGAATGTTGCTTATTCCATGTTTGACTTTATGTCACGATCAGTTGCTATTATGTATTCTCAAGCAAAATCTCTACCGGTGATATTTTGTGCTTCTCAGTTCTCTGCTGTTGTAGGTGGCAGTAATTTCGATTCAGTCATACTCTTGCCTGACTTTCCACTGTGGTTTTGTTTTTTGGGTTTTTGCCCTCTCTTGCAATAATAGGCAATCTGTGGGGAAATATTTTATGACCATGCTGATACTACTCTTCATTAAAATTTCTGCCTAGATTTAGCATCATCCCCTAGAGATTCTTGCATGATCACTCTTTGTTGTGATGGTTAAAAAATGATATTTCAAATCCAGCTCTTCCTCCACTTATCTCAATAGATACTAGGCCTTATACTTAAGAAATAGATTTCCTTTCTCCCCTATATATGGGTGTTTACATGTACATATCTATTTATTATAGTATGATTTCATTCATTCTTATTTTTTTAGTATTTATAATTCCTTACTCTTCTTTATTTATTTTGGTGCTTAAATTATCTTTGACTTGACCAGTGGGAACTTCTTCAAGCTGACTCCTGAATCCATGTGATATTCCCTCATCATAATTTTTTTTAAAGATGTTATTTGACAGAGACAGTGTGTGAGTGCACACACAAACAGGGGCAGGGGCAGACAGAGGGAGAAGCAGGCTCCCCACTGAGCAGAGAGCCTGACATGGGGCTTCCTAGACCGTGGGATCATGGCCTAAGCTGAAGGCAGATGCTTAACCCTCTGAGCCACCCAGGTGCCCCTCTCTCATATTTTTGAGCACTTCCTTCTATTCTAGCAGAAAAATATTTTCCAGGCTCAAAATATACCTCTCCTGCTCCAGTGTGTAAATTTAAACATAAATAAATACATGTGTATGAAATGTATATTATATACTTTGTAACTTATTAGTCTTTAAGAATATAATGCTGAACAAGATCGGTAGTTTCTGACTTCTTGAAGCTGACAATCTAGTGAATGAGCAGAATTAGTATTTGGTGGTAAATGTTGGTATAAGGGCCCTGGGAATGAAAGTGCATATCTGCTAAGTGGCAGAATTGCTGTCTTGCTTGGTAAGTAGCAGTGAACAGAATACAACATCTTTACCCACATGAACTTATTTTCTACTAGGGGAAACAGACAATAAACAAAACTAGTATGTAAAGTGGATAATCCTTTAGAGAGAGAGAAGTGGTATGGGAAACATTAAGTAGGATGGGAGATAGGGGATGTGCAAGGTGAGGGAAAGGTATCTAATTTAGATAGTACGGGCAAGGAAAGGCCTCATGGAGAGGGTGACACCTGGGTAGGTCAGGGAGCTGGCCTCACTTAACTGCATCCTAGATACAGTTGTTATCAGCTCTAGGTATTCTAAAAATGTACCACATTTTGCCTTGTATTATAATCACTCAGATGTATATCTAATCTCTAGGGTAAATTATTAATATAATAAGGACAGTATACATTCATATAATATATTTCATTGGGTTTTTTCTTAAAACTAAGGACTAATGCCACTGAATTAGAGATATTTAATCTCTGTGGAGCTCTTTACTTTATCTGCAAAATGAACAAACTGGAAGAAATTATTTACAAGGTTTTGCCCCATTCCCAAAGTTAAGAATAAAAATATTTCTGAGAAATAGTGAAATTTACTGGAATTGGAACCATAGAGCTATTAGAACATTTGTGATTTAGGTTTCCTTTACAACACGGTGTGATTGCCAGGATTTGGGGAATGCCTCTCAGCAAAACTGGATCTACAAAACACTGTCTCCCCCTCCCCCCCGGGCCACCCACTCTACATGGAATTACTTCATCTAACAGATCGCTTATTGTCTGGTATTGCTTATAGCACAGATTCCTAGACTCCTTCACTAAGTATACATGCCCACCACTACTTACAATATACTCAACTGATCTAGTTACAAAAATTCCTCAAGAATGAATTGTGTGTGTCAGATGCTGGGGTTTTTGTTTTTAGTTTTGATTTTTGGAAAAGCAGTCCCTTTGGGGGGAAAAACATGGAAAATCATAAAAAGCCATAACTGGAAGGGATTTGGAAAGAAAGTGCTCAGATTAATCATCGTATAGGTACCCTGAATGAACAGAACACGCTCATTTCCCAGGATTCACAATTCAGTTACTCCTGGTGCTGACTTATGCAGGAGCCCTCGTGGAGTTGTCATTGAAAGTTCTAATAAGCTCACTAAGACGAGCTTCAAAGTGGCTTCAGAGCACCTTTTGTTCAGTGATCATGAACTGCTCCACATTGGTCACCTTCATAGAAAAAGCACTATAGTATAACTCTAGCTGCCATGAAGACCAGTTTCGTGAGGTCTCCCTGAGATGCAGTCCCAGAGAGTTCATCACTTGTTATGGGACCAAGAATGGAGAAAATATACCTCACCACTGCTGTTAATATATTCTGAGGTAGTCCTTTTGCTATGCACAGGAACCAACAGCTTACATTTGATATATACATCTGTGCTCCTGTGTACTGCATGGCTAATACAGAAAGTTAAGAGTAAGTGCATGGGAGCCTATTTTAATACTTTTTATTATTATGTGAGTATGGTAAGGCCAGCTGATCAGGAGATAGTTGCTATTGAAAAGATAGTCAGTGGAACACCTAGGTGGCTCAGTCAATTAAGCGTCTGCCTTCGGCTCAGGTCATGATCTCAGGGTCCTGGAATCGAGCCCTGAGTCAGGCTCCCTGCTTAGTGGGGTGCCTGCTTCTTCCTCTCCCTCTGCCTGCCGCTCCCCCTGCTTGTGCTCTCTCTGTCAAATAAATAAAATCTTAAAAAAAAAAAAAAAAGGAAGAAAAGATAGTTTGTTACAATTCCCAACAGGGGGAACATAGCATGTCTCCGGGGGCCACAGGGAGAAGAACTGACTGGCATGGGTCTGGAGGCAGAGGGAGAGGGGGATTATTACAGTAGTTTTTGAGGGAAGGAACAGGTTGGGTAAGGTGAGTAGGCTTCAGCTTGACTAGTTTGAGTAATTTCAGGATGCTTTGGGGCACAGGGATGTCCCTGGTTGTCTGGTACCTGATCCTGGGGTAATTACTACAGGTGGATGGCAGCCAGAATTTTGGGAGCTTAATAAAGGAGATGTTGGGTTGTGGGCTCTGGACTGGTTGGATCGTGTTTGAAAAGCATGTTCGAGGGGCCTGACCTGGTTGAGCGGCTGACTTTTGGTTTCGGCTCAGGTCTTGATCTCAGGGTAGTGAATCCGTGTTGTACAGTGGGCATGGAGCCTACTTAAAAAAGAAAAGAGAAGAAAAGCATGCTCACAAACAACCTTGTAACCTTGAGCAGGACGGTTCCAAGATCAGTAAGGCCCCAGATGTGAAAGCATCAGAATACAGAAACCACAGAGCCCTCTTTGAGTCCTTTTTAAAATCCAAGGCATGTTAGTCACCATGCAGTACATCCCTGGTTTTTGCTGTAAAGTTCGATGATTCATTAGTTGCATATAACACCCAGTGCACCATGCAATACGTGCCCTCCTTACTACTCATCACCAGCCTATCCCAATCCCCCACCTCCTCCCCTCTGAAGCCCTCAGTTTGTTTCTCAGAGTCCATAGTCTCTCATGCTTCATTCCCCCTTCTGATTACCCCCCTTTCTTTATCCCTTTCTTCTCCTACCATAATATAATTAAAACAATATTATTATAATAAAAAAAATCCAAGGCATAGATGTCAGTGAAACTAGCAGAGTAAGTACATTTGAAGATTCTGTCCTCCATAAAAGCAACAAGGAAACTGGCCAAAGGTGTCAGAGTCAGATTTTTCAGAACTTTAAAAACGAACTGAAGTCTTGCAACAATCTAGGGTGTGGTTATTTAGGAAAAACAGCAGAACCTTGGTAAGTAGTTTCTTTAATGCCCTGTTTCCAGTTCTCCCTCTCCAGCTCTTTAGTGCAACCAGCAAGCCTGGCAGCCGCCAGAGGGAGCAGAATAGCTCAGATTCCTTCAGGGACTCCTTTCCAGTGAACTGTTCTTAGTTCCCTGGAGGAGCTCACTTGCAAGGCTGCGATTACTGGACTCGATGTAGAGCTCATCCAGTGTGAAAGCCTTTTCTCCAGGAGTATTTGTTGAAGATACTTCGATGCATTTTCTAAACTCGATGGCTGCCTGAGGTGGTACATAACAGTTGGGGGAATTACTAGGTTAAGTAAAAACCTTGAAAGGAAAAGCTGGAGAATGGGATTATGCAAAGGACTTTGAAAGCTCTGATGCGTTCCTGAGAATCTAGAAGGTCCATGTGTTGGGTCGTCTTCATGCTCAGGAGAGATCTGAGATGGCCCTGACTACCGTTCTCACTCCTGGCTGATGGTGGGGTTCTGCGGAAGTGGCAGGTGAAGGCCAAGGGAGTACTGTAGCTCCCCTCGCTGTGTGCCAAAGGTGTGCCCCAGCACACAGAGCCCCGTGACACACGGGTTCTAGGTGTTGAAGTAAAACTTTGTCACATGTCAGGTAACTGAGCAGAGACTTGAGTAGCCGCACAGCAGAGTATAGACTATAGATTTGCTCAGGGAAGTTACTGAACAGACCGAAAGAACAGAGCACAGCAAGCCTTGGAGAGAGGAGGAATCTGATTTCAAGAATTATCACACTATATTGTCTAAAATGTTCAGTTTTCAACAAAAATTACAAGACATACAAAACAAAGTATGGTCCGTACACAGAGGTAAAAAGCAATTGATCAATAGAAACTGTCCCTGAGGAAATTCAGATGTTGGACTTGCCCAAGATTTTGTTTGTTTGTTTGTTTAAAAGAGAGAGAGCATGTGTGGGGGTTGGGGTGGAGGGGCAGAGGGAGAAAGAGAATTTTTTAAAGATTTATTTATTTGGGGGGGGTAGAGGGAGAGAAAGAGAATCCCAAGCAGACTCCCCACTGAGCGCAGAGCCTGACGCACGCAGAGCCAAACGCGGAGCTCCATCTCATGACCCTGAGATCATGACCTAAGTCGAAATCAAGGGTCCAAGGCTTAACCCACTGAGCCACCCAGACATCCTTGGACTTGCCAAAGACTTTAAATCAGCTGTTTTAAATAAGTTCAAGGAGCTAAAGGAAATAATGTGAATGATACCTTAATTTTCTTCATGTGAGAATCTTTATTTTACTTTCAGTCTAGAAGAAGATTTTTTCTGGATATAGAATTTTAGTTGGGCAGTCCTTTCAGCATGTGAAAAAATGTAGTGCCACTTGCTACTGGCCTCTATGGTTTTTGGTGAGAAATACAGTCTGTTTTTTCTTCTTTGCTTCGTTTTTAATTTTCAGAAATTTGGTTGTCATTTGTCTGGGTTTAGACATCTGTAGGCATAGGTTTGTTTTGTTTTGTTTTTTTGTCACATTTGGGAATTACTCATTTCTTTCAATATTTTTTTTAAGTCCTAGGCCCTTTTCCCTGCTCCTTCTGAGACTGATGACATGAAGGTTAAACCTCTTGTTTATTCACAGCTTCCTGAAGAACTCTTCCTTCCCCCCCAAATATGTATTCTCTGTTGATATTGGATAATTTCTGTTGATTCTCAGTTCACAGATTCTTTCCCCTACCACCTCCATTCTGCTATGGAACTCATTTGGTATTTAAATTATTGTATTTTGGGGGTGCCTGGGTGGCTCAGTCGATTAAGCATCTGCCTTCAGCTGAGGTCATGATCTCAGGGTCCTGGGATGGAGCCCCGCATTGGACTCACTGCTCATTGGGGATTCTGCTTCTCTCTCTTTCCCTCTGCCCCTCCCCCTGCTTGTGTGTTCTCTCTCAAATAAATAAAATCTTTAAGAAAAATGAAAAGTAAATTATTTTATTTTTCAGTTCTAAATTATCCCTTTTTTTTTATCTGTTATTTCTTTGTTGATACTTTTTTTTTTCTTAAAGATTTTATTTATTTATTTGACAGAGAGACACAGTCAGCGAGAGAGGGAACACAAGCAGGGGGAGTGGGAGAGGAAGAAACAGGCTCATAGCAGAGGAGCCTGATGTGGGGCTCGATCCCAGAACACCGGGATCACGCCCTGAGCCGAAGGCAGACGCTTATAACGACTGTGCCACCCAGGCGCCCCTTTGTTGATACTTTCTGTTTTTAACGTTTCTTTCAATAATGTTCATGATAGCTTGTTGCAGTATTTTTATGATTTTTACGTTGGATTTTAACAGTTGTTTATATAGGGCGCCTGGATGGCTCAGTTGGTTAAGTGTCTGCCTTCCGCTCAGGTCATGATCCCAGGGTCCTGGGATTGAGTCCCACATCGGGCTCCCTGCTCAGCAGGGAGTCTGCATCTCCCTCTGCCCCTCCCACTACTCCTGCTCTCTCTCTCTCTCTCTCTGTCTCGCAAAAATAAATAAATGAAAAATCTTAAAAAAAAAAAAAAAGAGTTGTTTATATATTCTGGGAACCAGACACTTATCAGATATGTTTTCTGAATGCCACCATGTAGTTTCTTTTTACTACCTTGATAAATACCTTTTAATGCACAAAAGGTTTAAGTTTTATAAAGTTTACAATGTTTTTTATTTTGATGTTCATCATTTTATTGTCCTATTTAAGAAACCATAGCCAAATTCAAGATCAGATATTTGTTTCTATGCATTCTTTTGAGAGTTTTATAGTTTAGTTCTGTATTTAGTCCTTTGATCCATTTTGAGTTAATTTTTGCATATGGTATAAAAGTAAGGGTGCCACTTCATTCTTTTGCAGTTGGGTATGCACTCATCCCCATCTGTTTCTGAAGGACTGTTCTTACCCCATCGACCCCCCATTGGCACCCTTGTCAAACAAATTGAACATGGATCTATGATTTTATTTCTGGACTTAATTTTATTCCATTTATCCATATATTTATGCTTTTACTCGTTCTATACTGTCTTGATTACTGTTGATTTGTAGTATATTTTGAAATAGGGAAGTATGAGTCCTCCAGTTTTTTTTTCCTTTTTTGAGATTGTTTTGGGTATTTAGTGTCTCTTTCAATTCCATATGAATTTTAAGCTGGGCTTTTCTATTTGTGCAAAAAAAAAAAAAAAAGAAAGAAACGTCCATTGGGATTTTGATAGGGATTGCATTGAATCTGTAGACAACTTTGAAGTATATTTCCATCTAACAGTGTTGTCCTGGCCATGAACATAGATGTTTTCCCATTAACTTAGGCTTACTTTACTTTTTAAAAAAGATTTATTTATTTGTTTGTTTGTTTATTTATTTTTGAGAGAGAGCGAGAGAGCCTGTGCATGCACAAGCAGGAGGAGGGGCTCAGGGAGAGGGACAGTTTCAGGCAGACTCTAGGCTTACTTTAAGATCTTTCAGTAATGTTTTGTAGTTTTCAATGTACAAGTTTGGACTTCTTTGGGTAGATATATTCCTACGTGTTTTATTCTTTTGGATAGTATTATAAATTGAGTTGTTTTATTTTCACATCGTTCATCACTTGTATAGAAATGTAAGTGATTACATGTGTCTGTATGCCTAAGGGTGTCAGTTCATAATTTTCTTCTCGTGTGATGTCTTTGTCTGGCTTTTGTATCAGGATAGTGCTGGCCTTTTTTTTTTTTTTCTTTACTTTTCCTCAGAGTCTGAGAATGATTGATGTTAATTCTTCAAGTGTTCGAGAGAGTTAACCAGTGAAACCGTCTGGTCCTGGACGTTTCTTTGCTGGGAAACTTCAATTATTGATTCAGTCTGTGTACTTGTTACAAGTGATTAAGATCTTCTATTTCTTCTTGTGTCAGTTTTGGTAGTTTGTGTACTGTTAAGAATTTGCACATTTCATCCAGATTATTGAATTTATTGCCATACATTGTTCATGGCATTCTCCTATAATCCTTTTTATTTCTGTAAGGTCATTGATAATATCCCCCACATTCATTTCTGATTTTGGTAATTTGAATTGTTTTTATCTTAGTCCACTTAGCTGAAATGATCATCAGTTTTGTTAATTTTTCCAAAAAACCAAATTTTGGTTTTGTTTTTCTATTCTCTGTTGCATTACATCTATTTTAATCTTTATTAATAATTTCTTTCCTTCTGCCAGCTTTGTGTTCAATTTGCTCTTCTTCTTTTCTAGTTCCCTAAAGTGTAAAGTGAGGTTATTGATAAGATTTTTCTTCTTTTTTTAAAAGAAGAGTTTTTGCATACCTTTGAAAATAAGTTGATATTATTTCACACTAGGTGTTCACAGTTATATATTTTTCTCTTTGCACTGCTTTTGCTCTTTATGAGTTTTGCTAGACTGTGTTTTCATTTCATTTGTGTCAAATTATTTTTTCTTTTTTTTTTTTTTTAAGATTTTATTTATTTATTTGCCAAAGAGACAGCCAGCGAGAGAGGGAACACAAGCAGGGGGAGTGGGAGAGGAAGAAGCAGGCTCCCAGTGGAGGAGCCGGATGCAGAGCTCGATCCCAAGACCCTGGGATCATGCCCTGAGCCGAAGGCAGACGCTTAACAACTGAGCCACCCAGACGCCCCTTGTGTCAGATTATTTTCGAATTTCCTTTGTTATTCTTTGACCCATTGATTCTTTAAGAGTATATCTAATTTTCACATATTGGTGAATTTTTCATTTTTCCTTATCAACTCCTAATTTTATGCCATTGTGGTTGGAAAAGATATTTTGTATAATTTTGTCTTCTAAAAATATATCTAGACTTGTTTTGTGACCAAACATATGGTCTGTCCTGGACTATGTTTCATGTGCACTTGAGAACAATATGTATTATGCTGTTGTTAGGTGTTTGGTTTTTTTTATGTCTGTTGAGTCTAATGGTTTATACTGTTGTTCAGATCCTCTATTTTCTTATTGATCTTCTGTCTAGTTGTATCTGTTATTATAAGTAGGGCATTGGAATGTCCAGCTGTTATTGAACTGTTTATTTCTCCTTGAGAAGAAGAAAGCATCTGTCAAGTGACGCTTCATATATTTTGGGATCCTTTGTTAGGCGCATGTATGTTTATAAGATATGTTGTATCTTCTTGGTGGGTTGACGCCTGTATCAGTATATAATGTAATCCTTTGCCTCTTGCAACAATTTTGATTTAAATTCTGTTTCCTCTGATGATAGTGTAGCCACCCCAGCTCTCTTTTGGTTATTATTTGCATGGAGTACCTTTTTCAAGCCTTTCATTTGTTAACCTCTTTGTGTATGTATATGCCTCTAAAGTGAGTTTCTTATGGACGGCATACAGATGGATCAAATTTTTAAAAATTTATTCTGCCAATTGGATTTTTAATTGGAGAGTTTAATCCATTAACATTTAAAAGTAATTGCTGACGAGGGAGTATGTGCTTCTGTCATCTTGCTGTTTGTCGTCTGTTCACCATGTCGTTTTTATTCCTCCATTACTAACTTCTTTTATGTTGGATTGATTTTCATAGTGCCCCATTTCGATCCCCTCTTCCTTTCTTATCTGTGTAGTTTTTAGTTGTCTCTGTGGCTCCCTTGAGGATTACAATTAACATCTTAGACTTAAACAACCTAGTGTGAAATAATATCAGCTTATTTTCAAAGGTATGCAAAAACTCCGTTCCCTTATATCTCTTTCCCTCCTCTTTTATATTATTATCATAGGTTACATTTTTATACATAGCATACTCATTAAAGATTTCATATTATTACTCTATGCATTTGTTTTTAAATCATATAGGGAGAAAAAGAGGTGTTATAAATCAAAACTACAATAATACTGTCTTTGTTATTTACCTGTGTAACCAGTGCTCTTTATTTCTCCATAAGACTTTGAGTTACTGTACAGTATTTTTTCATTGTAGCCTGAAGGATTCCCTTAGCATTTCTTGTAGGTCAGGTATATTAATCATGAACTCCCTCAGCTTTTTAATATCAGAATGTCTTGATTTATCCTTCATTCTTAAAGGATAGTTTTGCCAGACATAGAATTTTTGGTTAACTCTATTCTTTTAACACATTAAATGTCATCCCAATGCCTTCTGGCCTCCGTGGTTGTTAATGATAAATCAGTGATTAATTTTACTCGTGATTCCTTATATGATGAGCTGCTTCTTTCTGGTCATTCTGAGGATTCTCTCTTCAGTGTTTGACAGTTTGAGTATAATGTGCCTCCGCGTGAATCTCTTTGACTTTATCCTTCTTATAGTTTGTGAACTTCTCAGACGTGTCTAGAGATTTCCTCCACTTTGGAGAGGATTGGACCGTTATTTCTTGAGATGCACCTTCAGCTTCTTTCTCCTTCAGCTCTCCTGTGACTCCAGCTCTGTGTTTGCGGATACACTTGATGGTATCCTACGACTTTTTAGGCTCCATGTATCTTTCTTTATTCTTTTTCTTCTGTTTTTTAGAGCAGATAATTTCACTCTGCGTATATGTTCATTTTTGCTGATTATTCTGCCTGCTCAAATCTGTCGAACACTTTAGTGAATGTTTCATTTCAATTTTTGTGATTTTGGGTTCTAAAATTTCTATGTTTCCTTTTTCTAATGTGTCTTTAGTAATATTTCTTGTCATACATATTACTCTCTTGGTTTCTTTGAGTTCTTCAATCATATTTAAGACATACTGATTTAAAGTCTGTGTAGTAGTTCCATTGTCTGTGTTTCCTTGAGGACAGTTTCTGTTAACTTTTTTCCTTCTTGTAGCTGGGTCATTTTATATTTTCTCTTTGCGTGCTTAATTTTTTGTGGCTGTTGTTGAATATGGACATTTTTAATATTATGCACAGAAAGAAAAAACAACAAAAGCAAAAATATTTTCTCTCTCGTCTCTGCATTTTGGCTGTGTATTGGGACATTCCTTTTGCACTTAGCAAGGCCTTTTCACATTCTGTTTTGCCTCCATGCCCTGCTTGCCTGTAGCCTAAAGATCAGCCAGAGGTGAAAGTGTGTGGTCTTCTCAGGTCTTCTCTGAGCACACTTCCTGCCCTGTACACTCACATGGTTTTCCAGTTCCTTCTTATGTGGACTCTTTTCAAACTTTTTACTTTCTAAAGATGGTCACTCTACACCTCTCCCTCCTTTGGCTTTCAGCGCACGTGTTGTTTCTCGTAATTGTTATTTTGCGCCAGTCGACACTGGCGTATTCATCTGACTCTCTGTATCTTTGAGAAATGCTCTCTGCATAGTCAGGTTCAGGAAAGTTACGAGCTACGCAGGAAATAGGCCCCTTCGATTAGTCCTCAGGGACCCTACAGACGGATCAAAACAAACAGAACTCAGTTGGGAACACAAAAGAAACACAGTTCTTCGGGAACAAGATCCAGTCTGCTGTGGTCAGGATGAGGTTCCACTGAGAAAGCAGGATGTGCTCTTAAAGACCCACCATGCTCAGGTGGTGGACACTACAGTTTCCCTCTCTGCTGAGTGGCCCTTCTCCTGGTTATGTGTTTGCTGGGTTGCTGTAAACATTTTACTGTCTTACCAGTTTCCTGTAAGTGTGATTCTGACAGGCATGTTGTGGTTTTTGGTGTTTCTGAGGAAGGATTGTTCCCATAGTCCCTACTTGGCCATTTTTTGCAACTGTCCTTGTCAACATGCTTTTATTCAAAAGCACAACCTGGCTCACTTTTATGGGCTATAGTTTAAGGGCTATTATAGTTTATGAGCTATATTTTGGTTTGCCCCTCTCGTACACTGCCCTGAGGCCGCTCTGAATTCTGAGCAGTATTCTACACTGTAATTCAGTTCTTGATGTTTTTGCTTTATTGTCTCTGGTCAGTTTTGTGTGAGGGCCACTTGGTAGTGATCTCAGGACTTCATACATAAATGTAAGGAATCCCTTTCTCTAGGTTCCTTCTCCCTGATTCTCCCCACTCTGTGCTTGGGATCACTTAGTGTAGGGTGGAGAAAGTTGACAAAGCATCTTCGTGTGTTTGCAGGAGCCTTTCTGGTGGAGAGTGGGAATGGCGCCTCCTCTTGTCTCAGTTTTGCTTGTTGTCAGATGGGACTAATTGACAAAGCTTTTCCCACAGTCTCCCAGCAGCAGCATTCCCTCAGGAGCTGAGAGTCCTGCTTCTTTGCTGGCTTTGCTTGCTGTCAGCACTGCCAGTTGCCTGGTTGGGAGGAAGAGGGCACAGTTCCTCTTGGGTGTTAGGGTTCTGTTCTGCATGCCTCCCTCTTCAACCACTTCAGAAATTTTATTCCCTAATGTTTGAAAACTTTTGCTGCTAAGTAGTAAATCACAGAGGAAACTTACAAACATTATGTACAATGGATTAAATTGCATGATTTTGAACATAAACTGAGATTTAGTTGACATAAAACTCTATCTTTGCTTTAGGTGTACAGCGTAATGATTCAATATATGTATATATTGTGAAACGATCATTACAGATAATCTGATTAACATCTATCATCACATGTATTTACAATTTTTTTTTCTGAGAACTTTTAACGTTTACACTCATAGCAACTTCCAAATATATAATATGGTGATATTAACTGTAGTCACCATGCTGTATATTAATTACATCCCCAAGACTCATTTATTTTATAACTGGAAGTATGTACCTTTTGACCACTTTCACTCATTTTGTCCATTCCCCACCCCTCCCTCTGGCAGCCACCAATCTATTCTCTGAATCTGTGAGTTCATTTGTTTCTTTTAGATCTCACATGTAAGTGAAATCGTACGGTATTTGTCTTTTTCTGTGTGATTTATTTCACATGGCAGAATGTCCTTAAGGTCCCATCATGCTGTTGCAAACGACAGGATTGTCTTCTTATTTATGGCTGAATAATATTCCACTGTGTTTACGTACCAGAATTTCTGTATCTGTCCGTTCATCGATAAGCAGTTATGTTGTTTCCATGTCTTATTGTAAATAATTCTGCAGTGAGCATGGAGGTCCAGATATCTTTTTGAGTTAGTGTTTTCATTTCTTTTGGATAGATACCCAGAAGTAGAATTGCTGGGTCACATGGTAGTTCTAGTTTTAATTTTTTGAGGAACCTCCATACTCTTATCCACAGTACACCAATTTATATTCCTATAAATCGTACCAGTTTGCATTCCCACCAACAGTGTGTGCAGGTTTCTTTTTCTCCACATCCTCACCAATACCTGTTATTTTTTGTCTTTCTGATACTCGCCGTTCTGACAGGTGCAAGGTGGTATCTCATTGTGGTTTTGATTTCCATTTCTCCAAATGTGATGTTGAGTCTCTTTTCATGTGTCTGCTGGCCATTCGTGTGTCTTCTCTGGAAAAATGTCTATTCAGGTCCTCTGCCCATTTTTTAATATGATCATAGTTTTTTGCTATTGAGTTTTATGAGTTCTTGTCCTCCTCCTCCTCCTCTTCCTTTCTTCTTCTTTCTTCTTCTTCCTCCTTTTCTTCCTTCTTGTCTTCCTCTTCTTCTTCCTCTTATTTTCTTCCTCTTCTTCTTCTTCGTGCAAAAAAGGTGGTTTAAAGCACAGGGACAGGACCCATGGGCAGAAAGACCTGCACTGGTATTGTGAGGAGAAATTCGAGTTTTAAGAGTTCTTTATGTATTTTGTTTATCTACCCCTTGTCAGATAAATGATTTGCAAGTATTTTTCCCATTCAGTAGGCTGCCTCTTCATTTTGTGGATGGTTTCTTTTGTTGTGCAGAAGCTTGCCTCAGCGTTTGGTGTTAAATCCAAAAATTCATCACCAAGAGCAGTGTATTTCCTCTTCCGTTTTATATAAGCCCTGCTGGCTAGAGGGAATAATCTTTCCTTGGGACCTTTTTTTCTGTTTTCTTTTTTGATTCAAACTTTGGCAGTTCTGAGTCACAGTCTGCTGTAGCATCCAGATTGGGACATACAGGAGGCCAGAATAAACCCCGAGGAACTCATCACCCAGTCCTCCCTAATTCCTCCTAATTCCTAATTCCCATTCCTGCCTTCTTTCGTCCATGTTTCAGAGTCTTCCAATATTTGCTTTGTGTGTTATGTCCATGGTTCTAACCTGTAATTGGAATGTTCAGGTGGCGTGTGCTTACTCCATCATGAGTAGTATGGGAACTCGACTCCCACAATCATTTATTGAAAGCATGGTTAAATGAATACACTCATCTTGCCTACAGATTGCTTATTTTATGGGTATCAATATAACAAGAGGTATAGTATTAAGAGCCTTAAGATAAATTCCATGGGAGCTCATAGGCAATAAGAATGAAATTATTTTTAGCCATTTTGGAATAGGTCGTGTGGTGTGGTGGTGAGGTCATTGTTCAGAGAATAATCTCTGACACCAACTGGAATGTCCTGTAATTTAATTCCGTCCTGACACTACTCACACTTAGTGCAGACCTGCAGGTTAAGGGCAAAATCCTGAACAAGACTGCCCACTTCAGACGCCATCCGCAAGTATCAGGAGCCATCTGCACTCCCCACGACCCACTCAGATTTGATAATTTGTTAGAAGGACTGAGAAAACTCACTGAGGGTGTTATAGTAAAGATTATTGTTTTATTACAAAAGCTGTACCCAGGAAGAGGCAGGTGGAAGCAATGCATAAGTCCAGATCTGGGGCAGGGTGAGTGGGTTGGGGGAGGAAAAACCTAGAGGTTCTATGCCCTCTCCCTGTGGGATCTGAGCATATCAGCCTCCTGGCACATCAGCGTCTTCCTCACCCAGGAGACTCCCCTGAGCTTTATTGTCCAGAGCTTTCCCTGGGGTTTCATTACTGCAGTGCAGTTGATGGGAGGACTGGCCATGTGATGAAACCCCTCCAGCCCTCCCGTCCACCCTGGAGGTCTGGTTGGCCCAAAGTTCCAACCCGCTTAGCATGTGGTTAGTCTTTGTGGTGACCAGCCCCCATCCTGAGTCTCTCTAGGGGCCACCGTGTGTCTCCTCATTAGCATAAGAGATGCACACTGGTCACTCAGGAATTCTAAAGGTTTTTGAAACTCTGTGCCAGAAACGGGGGGGGAAAGACCAGAAACAGTCTTTATTATATACCATGGTCATCAAATACAAATTCAAGGACAGTTTGGCATTTGAGTGATATCTTGAAAGACGAATAGGATTTAAACATTTTAAGATGAGGCAAAGGGCATTTCAGGCTGAGAAATTAGCATTAGCAATCACACAGGGGCACATACTCAGAGTTCAGAATATAGAAATATATCAAGTACTTTTTTTTAGCTTTGGCATATATAAAAAAACAATGAGATTAAAAATGCCAGTTTGGGGCTCTCATTTGTGATATTTACGAATCATAGACTCTTCTGTTCCTACAGAGCAGAAGAAAGAAGAGATCTGTTGATGTTTTTCCGCAGCCTACACTTTTTTGTGGAGTGGTGTGAATATCGTAAGCGCACATTTGAACACTTCAAGGTAGGGTCTGAAGTTTTTTAATTTAAACATATTCAAAAAGTGAAGCTGGTTTAAATTTAAACGTATCCGACAAGTGAAGCTGGTATTAATTTGGGGATTTAACATAACATTCTTTCCTTAAAGTTTTCAAACAATAGAAAATATTTTCATTGGCTTCTGGAATTTGCAGTTACTTGGAATAAATGAGGAGGAATGCTTTTGTACAAACCAGTGAGTTATTTGTATTATGGGATATCTTGAAAGAGGTATAGTTATATTCTTGTTTATTTTATACACATTTTGAAAAATTAATCTGTCAAGGGTACTAGAAGTAAAATACAAATGCTAAAATGAGTGTAATCACAGTGGGTTAATCACCGAGCACTATAATCTTTACTTCCTACTCATACTCTGTATTTTGAGCTTCTTAGTTATCATATATTTTGGGTGTAAGTGTTGAAGCCTGATTCTGGTGTAGTAATGCCTCTTAAGTCTGATACGGATACATTTAAGGACTTCGTTTCATTCTGTTTTCTGGCTTAACTAGAATTATGTTGGGCTGCATTTCTATCCCCCATGTTGTTCTTAGTTGGATGGCAGCGATATTGACAGCAGTGGTCCACACGAAATCCAGTTCTGAAAGAGTAAATATGGTCTCTCAAAAGGCTAACCCCCAGGTCATGACTGTTGTTTTTATGACTGGTACTAACGCTTGTTTATTTGGATTTATTATTATTATTATTTCTGTTACCACTACTACTATTATTATTTGCGTTCTGTTTGGTTGCGTCAATAAAATCTATCCGACGTAGAATTTTCCTTAAGATGTAGTATGCCTGTAGCTGTACTATGGTCCCTGGAGGAGTTCTCTCACTGTTGTTTACTTACGTGTGCTCCTGCACCAGAACAGTGAAATAGCTTTGCTTCACAACTGGTAAAATACAGTCGTGATTGGGAGTATGCGGGCGGCTGTGGTGAAGCACCACCTAACACGGGGGTTTACTGGTACGTTTCAATAAGTTGCAGGAATTGTGAGTTCTAGTCCAATTTCCAAAGTTGATTTGCCTCTAGGTGCTTTCAAGTCAGGCATGGAAGCGTGACTGGTGTGTTTACCCTGTAGAGGATCGAGTACTTCTGTGAGCTGGTCTTTGTTGGTGATCAGGTCACTAGAATGGAAAGACACGGTCATGCTATTCAGCCATCACCGATATTTATCTCCAGAACTTTTATACATTTCAAACTGTACCTGTTTCCATTAATATTAATTTGTCATTCCCTCCTACCCCAGCTCTTGGGAATCACCATTCTATTTTAGGTTTCTATGAATTTCTAGGTATCTCATTAAGGCAGAATCATAAAATCCAATACTTTTTTGTTTGGTTTATTTCACTTAGCATAATATTCCCAAGGTGTACAACAGTGAAGAATTTCTTCCTTTTCAAGGCTGAATAATATTCCATTGAATGGATATTCTTCATTTTGTTTATTCACTCATCTGTTGACGGATACTTGGCTTTGTTTCTGTCTTTTGACTATTGTGAACAATCCTTCTATGAACATTGGTGTACAAATACCTGTTCAAGTCCCTTTCAGTTCTAGTCATATATACCTGTAAATGGAATCATTGGATCATATGGTAATTCTGTTCAATTTTGTGAAGCACCCCATATTCTCTTCCACAGTGGCTACACCATTTTACATTCCCAACAGCAATACACAGAGCTCCCAGTTTCTCCGCATACTTGCCAACGTTTGGGGTCTTCTCTTTTTTTGATTTTTTGGATCACAGCCAACCTAATGGGTGTGAAGTGGTATCTTCATTGTGGTTTTGATTTGCATTTACCTAATGATTAGTGATACTGAGCATCTTTTCATGTGCATATTGGCCATTCATATATCTTCTTTGCAGAGATGTCTATTTAAATCTTTTGCCCATTTTTTAATTGGATTGTTTGGTTTTTTTCTTGTTGAGTTATAGTTTTAAAAAATATATTCTGGATATTAATCTTTTATCAAATATATAATTGGCAAATATTTCCCCCATTCTTTGGCTGGTCTTTTCATTCGTTTGATAGGTGGCCTTTGATGCCCAAAAGTTTTACCTTCAACAACATCCTATCTATTTTTTTTGTTATTGGGTTAGGGTTATCCAAGAAATCATTGTCAAATTCAATGTCATAAAGATTTTCCTCTTTTTTCCCACTAAGAGTTTTATAGTTAAGTTTAGGTGTCTGATCCAACATGAGTTAACTTCTGTATACATTGTAAGCGAAGGGTCCACCTGCATTCTTTTGCACGTGGATATCCGATTTTCCTAGGTCTTAGCATCTTTGTTGAAAATCATTTGACCATCTATGCAAAGGTTTGTTTCTAGATTCCCTGTTCTCTTCCATTGTTACATATGTTCCCATCCACGCCAGTACCACACTTTTGATTACTGTAGCTTTGTAATTCACTTTTGAAATGTGGAAGTGAGAGTTCTCCAATTTTATTCTTCTTTTCTAATTTCTTTGGCCTATTTGGAGTCCCTTGAGATTCCATATGAATTTTAGAATGGGTTTTTCAATGTCTTCGAAAAATGTAATTGGGCTTGGAGAGGGGCTGTGTTGAGTCTGTGGATTGCTTTGAGTGGTGCTGACACAGTAACTGTTCAGTCTTCCAGCCCACGGACACAGGGTGTCTCTCTGCTGGCACATGGCTTCTTAGTTTCAGGAATGTTTGTAAGGGTAAAACATTTTTAATTTTAAACCTTAGTTTCTTTAATTATCAGTGTCAAGAATGAATACTGTTTCTTTAAGATAATGGGATCAGCAAAATTTTACTTTCTCTCAATCTTTTATTTGTGACTTAAGGGTATATATAAGGTTGTCTGGTACCCCCGTTCATATCTTCTTATCTGGAAGTCTGAAATTGTCTTTGAGAGATAATTCCATCATTCAGACCTTTTACCTATGCTCTCTCCTAATTATTATTTTATGTAAACCACAGGCTTTTGAATTCTCTAAAATTTGAGTTATTTTATGGTTTTTTTTCTCTTTAAGTTCAGTTAGGTAAAGAATATAGGGATGCATCTGGAAACGTGAGAGACATCTCCTCTGACCACTTTTCCTGTTATCAGTCCCACCACTTAGCTCTCCTTTTTATCGCTTATTTTCCCAGATAAAATTATAATTTATTTCCATTGATTAATTCAAGGCTGTGATAAAGGTTCCATTTTTCCAAATAAAACAGAGGCCTCGGTTTAAATGAATTTTATTTTGCACTTTTCGTTGCATATTCAATTCAGATGTGCTCACTATTATGCTAGGCACATTGAAAGTATAAAGGGAATATTGAATGTGTTCAGTGAGCTTTCAGTCACAGAGAAATGAGGCATGCACACAAAATAATGAGAAAGCAGTATATAGTTAATGATTACCAATTACCAAAATAAAATAAGCAAGTGAGTTAATAACTAGTATAGGGGTAATTATTGTGGCCTTAAGACATCACATATATTTTAATGAAAAACTCTCATCTTTGGGTCAGCCTTGACAAATGGGGGAAAATTGAAAAACAGGTAAGAGCTCATTCTACTTAGGGAAAAACAGAAGCAAATGCTTAAAAATATGAATAACTGTTCTGGGAATGGTATATAGAGACCAACTTAATTCTACTGTATGATTTATGTTGGAAACAATATTGGAAATTTTTATGTACACAGTTAAGACTCATATGTCTAAAGCACTGATAATTTTGGATGTAATCCCGATGCAGTGTGGGGACTAAGACTTTTGAGTGGGTTTTGGGCAAGAGGAAGGTTATTTTAGGAACTGTAATCTGGCAGCATTGTTCCATCATGAGTCATCACTATTAGAGTGTAGATGGATTCACACTGAATAATGATCAGTTAATCCCAGGTCTTTAGAAAATGTTGCTCCGAGGCTTTCTTGTGAAGGTATAGTCAGTGTGCATGACTGTAATGTGTACAGGTTGGGGGTGGGGGAGGTGGTGTGCAGTAACACCATAAAACTCACTCTTTTCGTGTCTTACATTTTAACAGATTTATCAGTGAGATTCTCATTGCTATGTAAAAAGAAAACATTTTGCAGTATCTGTCGTATTTGAAACCCTTTACAGTGGGGAACTTTATAGCTATTTTTTGAAAGATGGGATGGACATTCAAGTTTTGTTTTTTGTGTTTTGTTTTTGTTTTTTATGAGCATACTGATTTTGGTCTGCGTGGCTCCTTAAAATGTTTTATGGTAGACTTGGAATGTCAGTATTTAGAAAAAGGAAGATTTTGTACTATTTTACTAAAGCCTTTGATTGTGTGTGACTACAAAGCAAAAGAACTTTGAATATTACTCTATTAGGTCTTTATCGGAGAGTAAGATTATGCTTTATTTGGAAAGTTTTGCCTAGATATGAGACGAGTATTTCTCAGGCTAAGTAAAAATATAATAGCTGCCTTAATAGAGAGAAAACAAAGTTCCTACTTCATAATGAATAATGTATGAATCATAAAAGAAAAATGGGAGATCACTGGAAATACTTAGCTTTTCAAAGTTTTTGGAACGTCTTCCTTAAATGCTTTAGGGATCCAGTAAAGGCCAAGAAAGACAAATAGTTGAAAGTTTCTTGGACTTATCCTTCCACTTCATTAGTAATGGAAATAATGCTTCTTAAATTTGGGCATTTATATGAAAACATACCTTTTAAATGGCACTGTGGTATAAACTACAAGGATTTTGTAATGCTGTTTAAATATTTTCACATTACTTTGCTTTGAACTTTGGATTCAATTTTACTTTTTACTTGTTATGTGTAAGATTTTGAACATCCTTGTTTAAAACATGAAATTCCTTCATAGTGGGACACAAAGTTAATATTAAATATTTATGCTCTTTAGACATTGTTGAGACAGATTATATGCATGTGTGTCCTTTAGTTTATATGCTGCATTGGTAGTGGTTAAAAGTATGACCCTACAGGCAATCTTTTCAAGCAGATAAAACTGTTGGGATGCTTTCCCAGGACGATGGGGTTGCCCTCCAAGCGAATCTCTTCAATGCGGTCCCGAATATAACGGGTGTCATTAGCCTTGCAGAATGTATCATCTGTGATTGAAGTTATGTTGTTAAACTGGAAAATAGAAGGGACAACTTGTTCAGAAGTTTGAACAATTCTGTATGCTATGTAATGGGATTTCACAGAATATTCTATCTAAAAAGTGATTTTGAAAATATTGTATATCCTGTGTATCCTTACAGGAATAAAACCCTCTTAGTGGGACCCGAGTCTCCCCCCAGCCCCCGCCTTTCTACGTCTACAGTATTACTTTGGAAGAACACACTGCTCATTACTCAGAGTGATATCCGTGTGGCAGAAGGTTCTAAGCATGAGTAGGATTATACTAGCTGGAGAAACTGTCTTGTTCTAGAGTGTCAACTCAAAATGGGTGCTGTGTCTTTAAATATTCCTTTAAAGACAAATGGGGTGTCTTGTGGTGCTGAAAGACCAATTTTAGTTTATTTCAATTCCCTTCTCACTTCTATTACCTCAAGATGATACTGGACAATAAAGTCAGCTGGAAACTCTCCAAAAGCCAATGTTTACTGCTGTTGGAGAAAGAAGCACAAACCAGAGGTCTAAGTGTGCCCTACCGTCCAATCCCTGTGTCAGACTGAGTAGGAGATGCTAACTACACACCTGACAGCAAACCCCACGTTCAGAGTAGACCTCACACCTAGTTCACTGACCCTTCCTTGGTTCTCTGGACAGGTGGGGCTTTCAGGCAGGTGAGTGCCTTGGACTAAAAAGTCATACTTTTGATATGCAAAATTTACATGTGAATAAATGAGTTTCCTAATGAGTCATAAGACTGACCAACTGTAATTTAAATTAAAGCCGATGTGAACGGAGCAGTCCTACCTGAAGATGAATTACACGTAGACTTTCTGGTAAATTAAGAGGCACAGATTCCAGAGCATTGTGGTCCAAGTAGAGGAAGGAGAGGTGGTTCAATTTCTGTAAGGAAAGGGTACTTGGCTTGAGCGTTACTGAGGTCGGTACATTTCTTTCACAGGATTCCAGCTATGTGCACATGTGCATGTACATGTGTGTGCATGTGTACGTGAATACATGTGTACATAGGTATTGGTATAGACACCTATCAGCACTTTAATTGCTGGTTTGGTAGTTATTTGGTTTTGAGGGGTTTTTGGTCCTTTATGAAGGTTACGGGATGGTGCCCTCCTGCATCCCCGCATTTCTCTCCACTCATCTGACCACTGAATACCCAGCTGTGCCTGGCCTCAGTCCTCATGTCCTCTTCTGGGGCCCTTTAATTTGTCTTGTGAACAGCTAATAAGGTCAGTCCCTACGCAGGATTGAATTTGGATCCTGGTGCTGCCATAACCTCTCCTGAACCTTCAGAACTTCTCATTTCAATTCCACCAATTTCTAGCAAAATGAATACAGGCACATCTTGGAGATATTGTGGGTTCAGTCACAGACCACCACAATAAAATGAATATTGCAATCAAGTGAGTCCAGTGAATTTCTTGGCTTCTCAATGCCTATAAAAGTTACATTTACACTATACTGCAGTCTGTGAAGCGTGCGGTAGCATTAAGTCTAAAAATCAATGTACATACCCCAATTAAAAAATACTTTATTGCTAAAAGCTAACCATCATCTGAGCTTTCAGTGAGTTATAATCCCTAATGACAGATCACCATAACAAATGTAATAATAATGAAAAAGTTTCAGTTATTGCAAGAATTAGCAAAATGCAGCCCAGAGACACAGTGAGCAAATGCTGTTAGAAAAGTGGGGCCGATAGAATTGCTCCACACAGGGTTGACACAGACCCTCAGTTTGTAGAAACTCAGTCTCTGTGAAGCATGGTGACATGTGACGTGCCTGTGCTCCTAAGCGATGTGCTTCTTAGTAAGATGTTTCCAGAGCAATTTATTAACTACTTAGCGAGGGATGACTTTTACCCTTGAGGGTCTGTGTTGAATTACTCTTCATGGTCAGCAGCCCATTGCTGCGTGTCATTTTATAATGTGACCTCACAATGTAACGCAAGTGTGAGACACTCCTCTTGTGAGGTGTTGCTCGGCTCCTGCAGCTCTGACTTTGCCGGTTAGTCAACAGCTTATTAGCTGGAATTACACAGCTTCGAATTATAAGAGTTTTTTGTTTGTTTTTCAAGTGAGTCCTGCTTTGAAAAGTCCCCTGATAATCCTTTAACTTCTGAGGAACTCTGATGTGCCTTTAGAATAATGTCTCTTACGGCTGAAAAAGAACCCCATGAGTGTAAACAAAAAGAAAAGAAAAATGGAATATTTTTACATTTCCTGACAGGTTGTTCATTTGTGGACAAATTGTACCTTTGTGTGATTATCGTAAATTTTATGATACTCTTTGATAATGTTTCTATTAGATGTTATCATAAGAAGCCACAAAGTTCCCTTTTGAATGAGGTTTGCTGCCAATAGTAGCACAATCGTCTTTTGATCTGGGGCTCCTTCCAGGACTGGGAACGAGTTACCACCTGTGAAGGACTGGGCTGAGGCAGTAATTTTGCCATAGACTGTGCATTTGGACACAGCCTGCCTACCTAAGTCAGAGTAGGTCACCTTCCCTTTTTCTTGTACCTATATCTTGAGTTATTAAAAAAGAAATGTATTTAATGTTTAGTACATATAGAATTTTCTACTAGCTGGAATTCAAAAGAAAGTCTACCTACAGAATTTTATGGGCTAATACTTTTAAGTAGTAAAAGTAAAATTCAGCTTTTACTGAATTTTACTCCTGAAATGATAATTTTCTGACATGTGTAAATTACTAATATTATAAGGAAAAGAAACACAGGAAAACTCCCATTTTGAGGTTTCATAGCATCCTGGTGCCATGAGGGTACAAACCACATCTGTATAAATAAATATATGCCGTGTGAGCAAGTGAAAAACCTGGGACACGATGTAGTCCCATGAAACAAGGTAAAGTTATGTACTTTAAGGGAGGTGCAGGTATAAGCTAGACTGAATGAGCCCAATAACAGTACTGTTTATTATGGAAATAATGTCTTCAGTGTTATAAAACAAAATTTCAGAGCAGAGTTTCTCTCTTACATTATCATTGGTTGTATAAAACATACTGTTTGGTCATAGTATAAAATACTTACTTTGAATGTATTTGCTTTGATTCCTCTACTCTTGATTTTGTTGTATTTCGCATTAAATAAAGTGAGCTTGGGAGGAAGAACTGGAAGTTTCAATAGTTGATTTTCAGCTAGTGTAAGTTCTTCTAACAGAGAAAGTTTTGAAAAAGTACCGTCTTCTATATCTTCAATCAGATTTCCCGTAAAATCAAGTCTTCTTAAGTTAGCTTGAAGGAAAAATATACAAAAAAATATAAAGTTAAAGTCTCATTTGTGTGGACTGAAGAAAAGCATTGGTTTAACGGTCATTCAAACACCTTTTATTTTTAGTATCTGATAGTGTGTGTAATTAGTAGATCAGTAAATTTTGTTGGATGCCTGGTGAGCATCTGCCCCCTGCCTGACACTGATGCCCTTTCTCGCTTGAGTCCTGGAAATCTCAGGGTTGGGACGGAACTTAAAGTTCATGGAGTCCTTCTGTCCTTCTTTGCTTGAATTCTCAGGATCCTGAGGCAGTTTGAAACAAACTCTGTTTGCCAATCATGGGAAGGAAGCACTACATTTGATTGAATAGAATTATGTAGGTATGCTTTGGACTTTCCCCAACATGTTGCATTGTGATTGTAGGTATGTTATCTTTATCTGTCTCTGCCTCATTGCTTAACAACAACAAGCAGGAATGTTCCCTGATTTGTTAAAGTGATGCAGATGGAGAGAGACATTCAGTGTTTTTGTTTCACTTTTGTATGTCTGGGATGATGGGGAAACAGAGTCGCTTCTCATTCGTTTTTTGAGGTAGTCCCTGCAAACACTGAGTTAGTGAATATGGGCCATTGCTCCTGGGGAATATACAGGGTTAGGTTCCTGTGAGCCTCTGGTCACACATTTTTATCAACCAATTAGTACAAAATTCTATGAGAGTTTCTGTTTCAAAGCATCATAGTTAGTTTATGTTGTGGGCACATTAATGTCGAACTCACTGCGGCTCACACTGGAATGAAGATTCCCTCACACAGTGTCTGCCCCGTGAGGCACTTGAGCACTGCGCTTGGGGAGCACAGGAGTGTGGAACGTGTGGCGCTAAGACGGAGCAGAACTCTGCAGTGTGAGAGCTGACATGGAATGGCAGAGGTCACCTGGTTCGAGCTTGGCTAGGTAACCCGACTGTGCTCCCACGTGTACTTGCCTGCAAATGACTGTGAAGGGTTGCACATAGTGACTTTGGGTCGCGAGTAAACTTCACTGAGTAGGTGAGTTTGAAGTGTGGATCCACAACTGATGAGGCACAACTGTACCTCGACCAGTTGGGAGCTACCAGTTGCAGCGTGAATACTCTTACCGTGCATCTCATAAATGTGTAGTGGGGCCAGTGTGGGTTTCTGGGTGTGATTTTCTTCAGAAGCACTTGACAACATAGCCGTCTAGAGAGCTCATGAGGTCTTGTGATCCAGGCCTGGGACTTGGCGATGCAGAAGTCGGGGAGTGTGGCGTGCTCACGGCAGGGCCCTAGCGGCCCGCATCCCAGAGAGGGGTGAAAAGCACTGGCTCCACGTGAGAATCATGTGAGGAGTTTGGTGGTGTTTCCTGAGGACACGGGGGCCTGGTATCCGTATTTTTATTTTTAGTACACAGCCAGGTTTAAGAACCTTGAGTTAAAGTAAGGAAAGCAGACTGTCTGCCTTTATGGTGAAGGTAGCATTGTGAAGAAAGCGTTGAGGTTAGAGAAGCACCTCGGTTATCGTGCCACTCCTGACTGGCGGAGGCAAACAGGTCTCCAAGTCCTGAGGTTGAGAAGGCGTAGGTGCCCATATGTTAGATGGGCTGTCAACATAGATGTTGAAGTCACCAGTAAAGAAAGAGGACATGGGACATTTGAATGGAAAGGAGATTGACCAACAAACCCGTGGATTTTGGTGACGTATGCTGATACTTAAATACTCCTGCAGTGACTGCCCTAGATGTGAGAGGCCACAAGTGCCTAGAAACTCGTGTTTAGTTGAGGTTAATACTAACATGAGTTAATATGAATTATTTTATTTAAAATTAACTTACGTATATCTGCAAAATCTTTTGCAGTCAGCTTTTTAATTTTGTTGAATCGTGCATAAAGATAGGCTGATTCCTTTGGCAAGGGTGGTACAGCATCGATGTCAACTTCTTCACAGTATACAGAACCACTCAAGCAAACACACAACAGGCACGTGGGCATTTCTAAGTTGGGAAACAAAATCATAAAAATATAAACTGTAGTTTAAAAATATTTGGTCTCAGGGCACCTGGGTGGCTCAGCAGTTGAGCGACTGACTCTCCATGTCAGCTCAGGTCTGACATGGGTCGTGAGTTTGAGCCCTGTGTTGGGCTCTATGCTGGGTGTGGAGCCTACTTTAAAAAAAAAATTAAAATATTTAGCCTCTAGTGGTAAAATCATTGCTATCATCAGTGTTATCACTAATTTGAAAAGATATTTTGCAGAATTCAGATGACAGTGGAAAAGATATGGTCATGTTAGCTAGTGACCTGTATTGTACCTGATAACTCACCAAAATCTTATTTTCAGTTCTTTAATCCAAAAACTCCTTTATTCTCTAGCCATTTTAGCAGTGATCATGTACTTGCTGAATTGATTTACGTTTCTTGATTTGCATACCAAAAAGGATTAATAAACCAGAACGTAAGGTAAATGCAAGCTTGCTTTATCACTTGGCTTGGCACAGACACATTTCAAACTGGTGACCATAGCTAACGAGCTTAGGGCTTCAGAGGGGAGAGGGTGGGGGAATGGGATAGGCCGGTGATGGGTAGAAAGGAGGGCACGTATTGCAGGGTGCACTGGGTGTTATATGCAACTAATGAATCATCGAACTTTACATCAGAAACCAGGGATGTACTGTATGGTGACTAACATAATAAAAAAACATTAAAGTAAAATAAAAAAGGAAAAGAAACCAGCAGTTAAGTAAGCAGACTACTAACCTGAATGTTAGAGCCGTCACGGAAATGGCGAGGACCCCATTTCGTGCTACATCATGTATCTCATACTCTCCATGCCTCCTGCATCTCCTTCAACCCAGAATATACCTTAGTCTTTGCTATGCAGAACTTCTAAATTTTTGAAAACTTTTAAATTTTACAAACATTTTATTTTTCAGGGCATTTATTTTTCAGAATGTCTTTCAATTAGGGTTTGTCCGAGGTTCCTCATTTTTGACATGGAAATGACGTTGGGTCCTCAGGACCACGTACCAGGAAGCATGGTATCTCTTTGCCCCGTTCTTCATGATGCTGTCTTTGGTCACTTGACTCACGTGGTGTTTGCCATTAATAAGTATCTTCTGAAGAAGTACTTTGAGATTCTAAACATCTGGTTTGTCACTAACCTGTCACTCACTAGTTTTATCACCTATTGATAGTTCTTACCTGAATCATTTGTTACTAGAATAGTTGCAAATTATGATTTTCTAATTCCATCATTCTTTCTACATTTGTTAGTTGATATCTGGTGTAAGGTGGAACATTCTATTCTTATTTATTTAGTTGCATCAGTTCAGTACGAGCTTATGAATTCCTTATCCTATGGGTCAGAAGTTACCATCATATTTATTTTGATAATTAAATTGTCACAGATTAGCCAGTGTGAACTCTTTTTAAAAATATTTTATTTATTAGAGAGAGAGCACGAGCAGGGTGGAGGGGCAGAGGCAGAAGGACAAGCAGGCCCCCCACTGAGCAGAGAGACTGATGTGGGGCTTGATCCCAGGATCCTGAGATCATGACCTTAGCTGAAGTCAGATGTTTGAGCCACCCAGGTGCCCCGAGTGTGAACTGTCTTATGCTCTTTTTTATTCTGTCACAGCTTTTTTTTGTACTTAAATGATACTTAATAAATTACACATATTTAACTTGTATAATTTATGTTTTTGATTTATGTATATACCCATGAAACCATTGCTGCAATTGAAATAATTGACATAATCCTCACCCAGAGTGTTCTTACTCTCTCTCATCCCTCCCACCCCGCAGTCACTGGCCTGCTTTGTCAGTTCGCAGCAGCTTGCATTTCCGAGTATTATATCAAAAGAACCATGCAGTATATACGCTTTGATCCAGCTTCTTTCACTGTGCACAGTTACTTTGAGATTCATCTCTTATGTGTCAGCAGTGCATTCCTATTACTGAGTAGTATTTCATTATATTAATATACACAATTTAGATAGTCCTTCCTTGTCGGCGTTTGGGTTTTTAGTTTTTGGCTATTTCACAGAAAGCTGTTGGGAACATTTATGTGGAAGTTTGTATGGGTGTGATGCTTACGTTTCTCTAGGGTAAATACCTAAGAGCAGAATGGCTGGGCCACCTGATAGGTATATACCTTTTGAGGAAAGCCCCAGACTATGTTCCATAGAGGTTGTGCCGTTTTATAGTCCCTTCAGCAGTCCGTGAGTGCTCCAGTTACTCCACAGCCTCGTGAGCGTTCGGTTTGAACAGACTTTTTAATTTCAGCCATTCCGGGAAGGTGTGTTGTGGTATCTTGTATTCTAATTTATATTTTCCTAATGACTGATGTGCTGAGCAATTTTTTTATGAACTTATTTGCCATCCACATATTGTAGTGGTAAAGAGTTCATGTCTTTTGCCTATTTTTATCATATTTTTATTTTTTTTAAAGATTTTATTTATTTGAGAGAGAGAGAGAGAGAAAGAGCGGGGCAGGAGCAGAGGGAGAAGGAGAGAGAGAGAGAATGTCCAGCAGACTCTGTGATGAGTCTAGAGCCCTGACGTGGGGCTTGATCCCATGACCCTGAGATCATGACCTGAATGGAATCCAAGAGTCGGGTGCTCAACTGACGGAGCCACCCAGGCGCCCCATATCTTTTGCCTATTTTTAAAATTTTTTTGTGTGTGTTATTGTTATTGAATTATAAGACTATCTATTGTAGGTATAAGTTGTCAGATTTACGTTTTGCAAATCTTTTCCTCTGTGACTATTTTATTTTCTTGTCGATGTCTTCTGAACAGGAAACATATTTTTCTTCCAAATTGTTATTTAAATTCTAGTTAGTTTATAGCGTAATACTGGTTTCAGGAGTAGAATTTAGTGATTCATCACTTAGATGCAACGCCCACCACTCATCAAAACAAGTGCCCTCCTTAATCCCCATCACCCATCTAGCCCCTCCCCCACCCACCTCCCTCCGTCAACCCTCAGTTTGTTTTCCATTGTTAAGAGTCTCTTATGGTTTGCTTCCCTCCCTCTCCTTTTTTTTTTTTCCTTCCCATATGTTCATCTGTTTTGTTTCCTAAATTCCATGTATGAGTGAAATCACACGGAATTTGTTTTTCTTTGACTGACTTATTTTGCTTAGCATAATCCACATCATTGCAAGTGGCAAGATTTCCTTCTTTTTGATGTCTGAGTAAAATTCTATCGTATATATACACCACAATTTCTTTATCTGTTCATCAGTGAGTGGACACTTGGGCTCTTTGCATAGTTTGGCTATTGTTGATAATGCTGCTATAAACATTGGGGTGCAGAAGCCCCTTTGAATCTTTATTTTTGTATCTTTTGGGTAAATACCCAGTGGTGCAATTGCTGGATCAAAGGGTAGCTCTATTTTTAACTTGGTGAAGAACCTCCATATTGTTTTCCAGAGTGGCTGCACCAGTTTGCATTCCCACCAACATTTTAAGAGGTTCCCCTTTCTCCACATCCTCACCAACACCTATTTTTTCTGTGTTGTTGATTTTAGCTTTTCTGCCAGGTGTGAGGTGATTTCTCATTGTGTTTTTGTTTTGTTTTTTAAAGATTTTATTTACTTGACAGAGAGAGAGGGAGAAGCAGGCTCCCCGTTGAGCAGGGGCCCAGACATGGGGCTCAACCCTGGGATCATGACCTGAGCCAAAGGCAGACACTCAAATGACTGAGCCATCCTGGTGCCCCTCTCATTGTGGTTTTGAACTTCCCTGATGATGAGTGGTGTTGAGTGTCTTTTCATGTATCTGTTGGCCATTTCTAGGTCTTCTTTGGAAAAGTGTCTATTCATGTCTTCTCCCCATTTTTTAACTGGACTCTTTGTTTTTTGGGTGTTGAGTTGCCAAGTTCTTTATAGATTTTGGATGCTAACCCTTTATCAGATATGTCCTTTGCAAATATCTTCTTCCATTCCATAGGCTGCCTTTTAGTTTTGCTGATTGTTTCCTTCTCTGTGTAGAAGCTTTTTATCTTGACGAAGTCCTAGTAGTTCATTTTTACTTTTGTTTCCTTTGCTTCTGGCAACATGTCCAAGAAGAAGTTGCGGAGGCCAAGGTTGAAGAGGTTGCTGCCTGTGTTCTCTAGGATTTTGATGGTTTCCTGTCTCACATTTTGGTCTTTCATCCATTTTATTTATTTATTTATTTTTAGAGAGAGAGCATGTGTCTGAGGGGCCGGGGGGGGGTGCAGAAGAAGGAGAGAGAGAATTCCAAGCAGAGTCCACACCAAGCCAGAGCCCGATACGGGACTCGATCCCACAACCCCAAGATCACCACCAGAGCAGAAACCAGGCAGACGCTCAACTAACTGAGCCACACAGGCGCCCTAGGTCTTTCATCCATTTTGTATTTATTTTTGTGTATGGTGTAAGAAAGTGATCCAGTTTCATTCTTTTGCATGTTGCTGTCCAGTTTTCCCAGTACTATTTGTTGAATGAAGAGCCTGTCTTTTTTCCATTGGATATTGTTTCCTGCTTTGTTGAAGATTAGTTGACCATATAGTTGTGGGTCCATTTGTGGGTTTACTATTCTGTTCCATTGATCTATGTGTCTGTTTTTGTGCTGGTACCATGTTGTCTTGATGATCACAGCTTTGTAATAGAGCTTGAAGGCAGGCATTGTGATGCCCCCAGCTTTGGTTTTCTTGTTCAGGATTGTTTTGGCTATTGGGGGTCTTTTGTGGTTCCATACAAATTTTAGGATTTTTTATTCTAGCTCCGTGAAAAATGCTGTGTTGGTATTTTGATAAGGATTTCATTAAATGTGCAGATTGCTTTGGGTAGTGTAGACATTTTAACAATATTTGTTTTTCCAATCCATGAGCCTGGAATGTCTTTCAATCTCTTTGTGTCTTCCTCAGTTTCCTTCGTGAGTGTTCTGTAGTTTTCAGAGTACAGATCTTTTACCTCTTTGGTTAGGTTTATTCCTAGGTATCTTACTCTTTTTGGTGTAGATGTAAATGGGATTGATTCCTTGATTTCTTTTACTGCTGCTTCATTATTGGTGTATAGAAATACAACAGATTTCTGTACATGGATTTTATATCCTGTGACTGCTGAGTTTGTGTATCAGTTTTAGTTAGCAATTTTTTGTTGGGGTCTTTCAGGTTTTCTATGTAGAGTATCATGTCATCTGCAGATAGTGAAAGCTTGAGTTCTTCCTTGCTGATTTGGATGCCTTTTATATTTTTGTTGGTGTTGTCTGATTGCTGTGGCTAGGACTTTCAGGGCTGTGATGAATAGTAATGGTGAGAGTGGACATCCCTGTCGTGTTCCTGACTGTAGGGGAAGGGCTCTTAGTTTTTCCCCATTGAAGATGATACTAGCTCTGGGTCTTCTATATGTGGCTTTTATGATGTTGAGGCATGTTCCTTCTATATATTTTTATTTTAATGAAGAGTGGTTAATTATAGTTGCGCTTTTTTTTTTTTTTAAGATTTTATTTATTTATTTGACAGAGAGAGAGACAGCCAGTGAGAGAGGGTACACAAGCAGGGGGAGTGGGAGAGGAAGAAGCAGGCTCCCAGCAGAGGAGCCTGATGTGGGACCCAATCCCAGAATGCCGGGATCACGCCCTGAGCCGAAGGCAGACGCCTAACGACTGCGCCACCCAGGCGCCCCTATAGTTGTGCTTTTTCTGTTGTATTTAAGAAATCTTTTTTTTTTTTTTAAAGATTTTATTTATTTATTCAACAGGATAGAGACAGCCAGCGAGAGAGGGAACACAAGCAGGGGGAGTGGGAGAGGAAGAAGCAGGCTCCCAGTGGAGGAGCCTGACATGGGGCTCGATCCCAGAACGCCGGGATCACGCCCTGAGCCGAAGGCAGACGATTAACCGCTGTGCCACCCAGGCGCCCCGTATTTAAGAAATCTTAAACCTGCGTTATTATCCTGTGTTTTCTTTTAAGGGTTGTATAATGAAAGCTCTGGATATTTAGGTTTGAGGTTTTGAGTTAATTTTTATATGTGGTCTCAGGAAGAGTCAAAGCTCATTTTTTTAACCTAGAGCTATCCAGTGTTTTGCACCATTTTTTGAAAAAATTATCCTTTCCCCATTATGTTTCATTGGCACGACTGTAAAAAACCAGTTGACCCTATATGTGTAAGTGTATTCCTGGACTCCATTCTGGTTTGTTGATCTACTTGTTTATTTTTATGCTAATACTGAAACGTCTTGCTTCCCATAGGGTTTTAGGTGGTGTACACCCTCCAACTGTGCTCTTCAGCACCCTTACAACCATTCTGAGTTCTTTGCATTTCCACATAAATTCAGTCAGCTTCTTAATTTCAAAAAAGCTGCTAAAAATTTAACTGGTATTGAGTAAATCTACAAATACACTTGTGAAAAATTGACATCTTAATGGTACTGGGTTTTCTGATTCTTGAACATAGCATATCCATATATTTAGGTCTTTAATTTTTCTCAGTATAGTTGTCTAGATTTCAGTGTGTAGGTCTTAGTATGTCTTTTACAAATTTATACTACTTTATTTTTATATTTTGATTAAAAATGTCTCCATTACTCTTTAAGAACTTTTTTATTTTCTGGCTTGGTAAAATGTCTCAGACCACTCTTACCTTTTCTCTGCCCTAAGCCTGAAATTAGTTATTCTTTTAAGTATTGGTTCCTTTTAGTGGAGACTGGTATTTAGAAGCTAAGATTTGAATGTGGATATGCTCATTGCTGTCAGCATCTCATTGCTTCTACACTGTTCCTGCAGGGAGAGCTGGGAAATATATGTCTATTTGTCTCTCCATATTTAATACACATAGATGCACACGCATATGTGTTACAGACATATACATACAGTCTTACACACGTATAGACTTAGATGTATGTATACACCATCTACGTATGTATGTATATATATATACACACACATAAACACACCATATGCATATATACACATACACACTCACATGGAGACAAACACGTCTATACAGGCAAACCTCAGAGAAATTACACATTTGGTTCCACTGCGATAAAGCAAATACTGCAATAAAGCAAGTCAAATGAGCTTTTTCATTTCCCGGTACACATAAAAGTTATGTTTACAGTGTATGAACCTATGAAGTGTGCAGTAGGTATGTCTAAAGAAACGTTCAAAAAAGAAAAGAAATAATGTTCATACCTTAAATAAAAACACTCCATGGTTGAAAAATGCTAGCCATCATCTGAGCTTTCAGGGAGCCACGATCTTTTTGCTGGTGGAGGGTCTTGTCTGATGTTGATCTGCTGACCCGTCGGGGTGCTGGGGCTGAAGGCTGCGTGACTCTGGCCATTTCTGAAAATAAGACAACCCCGAAGATTGCCACATGGATCGACTCTCCCTTTCGTGAACGATTTCTCCGTAGAATGTGATGCTGTTTGGTAGCATTTTACCCACAGTAGACCTTCCTTCAAAACTGGAGTCCATCCTCTAAAACCCATTGTCATTTCAACAGTCTTCACGGCATCGTCACCAGGAGTAGATTCCATCTCAAGAATCCACTTTCTTTGCTCATCTATAAGAAGGAACTCCTCATCTGTTCACGTTTTATCATGAGATTCTAGCAGTTCGGTCCCATCTTCAGGCCACACTTCTAGTTCTCTTACTGTTTCTGCACTGACTTCCATGAGGGCTAGAATCAACTTCTTCTAAATTCCTCTTCATGGTGATAGTCTGACCTCTTCCCATGGAATATTAATAGCATCTAGGATGGTGAATCCCTTCCGGGATGTTTTCGCTTGACTCTGCCCAGATCCGTCAGGAATCACTATCTACGGCAGCTGTAGTCTTACTAACGGTATTTCTTAAAGAATGAGATTTGAAAGTCAGAATCACCCCTTGATCCGCGGGCTGCGGGATGGATGTTGTGTTAGCAGCATGAAAGCAACATTCGTCTTGTCCGTCTCCATCAGAACTCTTGGGTGACCAGGTGTCATGTAGCAGGACTATTTTGCAAGGAATCTTTTTTCCTGAGCAGTAAGTCTCAAGAGTGGGCTTAAAATACTCCGTCAACCGTGTTGTAAATAGATGTGCTGTCCGCCAGGCTCTGTTGTTGCATTTAAGGAGCGTAGGCGGGGGAGAGTGAGCATGGTTGCTGAGGGCTTTTTTTCAGAGTGGGCAAGAGCGCTGGCTTCCACTTCAAGTCACCAGTGGCATTAGCCTCTCTCGAGAAAGTCGGCCTGTCCTTTGAACCTTTGAAGCCAGGCATTGACTTCTTCCTAGCCTGAAAGTCCTAGACGGCATCTTCCAATTGAAGACTGTTTCATCTCTATTGAAAATCTGTTGTTTGGCGCGAGCACCTTCATGAATTCTCCTCGCTAGGTCTTGGGGGTCCCTTGCTACAGCTTCTCCGTCGGCACTCACTGCTTCACCTTGCACGCGTACGTTTTGGAGACACCTTCCTTCCTTAGCCCCGCCGACTTCTGCCAGCTCTCAACTTCTCTTCTGCAGCTTCCTCGCCCCCTCATCCTGCACAGAACTGAAGAGTCAGGGCCTTGCTCCGGGTGAGGCTTTGGCCGAAGGGAATGTGGCTGGTTTGAGTGTCCGTCCAGACCAGTCAGACTCTCTCCGTGTCAGCAGGGAGGCTGTTTTACTTTCTCATCATTCGAGTGTTCGCTGGAGTAGCGCTTGCCATGTCCTTCAAGATCGTTTCCTTTGCATTCGTAACTAGGCTAACCGGCACCAGAGGCCGAGCTTTCGGCCTGTCTTGGGTTTCGACAGGTGTTCCTCACGAAGCTTACTCATTTCTAGTTTCCATGGGAAGTGAGAGATGTGTGACTCTTCCTTTCATTGAACACTTAGAGGCCACGGTAGGGTTATCAACTGTGCTAATGTCAACACGGTCGTGTCTCAGGGAATAGGGAGGCCCGAGGAGGAGGAGAGAGATGGGGAAGGGCCCGTCAGTGGAGCAGCCAGAACACACACAACATTGATCAGTTAAGTTCTCTGTCTTATATGGGCACTGCTCGTGGTGCCCCCAAATTACAGTGGTGACGTTGAAGATCACCGATCACGGATCACCATCACAAATATAATAATAACACACAAATCTGGAATATTGTGAGAGTCCCCAAAATGTGACACAGAGACATGATGTGAACACAGACTTGTTCCAGGCAGGATTGCCGTAAACCTCCAGTTTGTAGACAGTGCGGTGTCTGTGGGGTCAGTAAAATAAGGTGAACGTGAACCCATGTCGGTACCTCTGTGTACAAACCGTGAGCTGGTGCCAGCATCTTCTAATCCAGTCCAGCTCCCCAGCACTCACTCTGGCCTCCCCCCAGCACATGTGTAGCACCAGGCTCTGAGAAACCTGGCTCTCTCTATCCAGTGTAATATTTTACTCAGTGCTAGGCCACACTGTAAACAGTTTCATTATTGCTGACCTGTAACACAGTGGAAAACAAACCTACTCACTGGAATTTCAGTATTTGTCCATTCTGTTGTGTCTTTAGCCTGACGTATGTAGTCAAAATACTGTGTTTGACTTCATTTATGATGCTTTTTCCCGTGAAAAAGTCTGATTTCATCAAGTCAAATTTATTGATCTTTTCTATTATTTTCTCTGAATTTAGAGGCATCCCACTCCCAGATTATCGTTTCGTATTTGCATGGTTTCAGTTTTTACTTTTAGACCCTAATTTATATAATGAGGGATTTGTTTTTTTTTTAAGATTTTAATTTATTTTCTTTAACTTTTTATTTTATTATATATTTTTTTAATTAATGATTTTTTATTATGTTAGTCACCATACAGTATATCCCCGGTTTCCGATGTAAAGCTCGATGATTCATTAGTTGCGAAAGATTTTATTTATTTATTTGACAGAGATAGAGACAGCCAGTGAGAGAGGGAACACAAGCAGGGGGAGTGGGAGAGGAAGAAGCAGGCTCCCAGCGGAGGAGCCTGACATGGGGCTCGATCCCATAACGCCGGGATCACGCCCTGAGCCAAAGGCAGACGCTTAACCACTGTGCCACCCAGGCGCCCCTGTTTTTCTGTATAAAGTATGGATCTAATTTTATTCCTTTTCAGTTGACTACTCAGTTGTTCAATACCATTTAAAAATTTTTTTTTTAGTTTTTATTTATTTTGAGATTTTATTATTTGACAGAGAGAGAGAGCACAAGCAGGGTGAGTGGCAGAGGGAGAGGAAGAAGCAGGTTCCCCGCTGAGCAGGGAGCCCAATGTGGGGCCCGATTTTAGGACCCTGGGAATATGAACTGAGCTGAAGGCAGAGTCTTAACCAACTGAGCCACCCAGGTGCCCCTAAAGTTTTTATTTAAATTTTTATTTAAATTTTATTTAAATTCCAGTTCGTTGACATATATAATACTAGTTTCAGGGTCCAGCACTCTTTTTCAAAAATACCACCTTTAAGGCGCCCAGCGGGCTCAGTTGGTAGAGCATTGGACTCTTGATCTCGCAGGTGTGAGTTTGAGCCCCACATTGGGTGTAGAGATTTCTTAAAATCTTTAAAAATACCATCTGTGCTTCAATGATTTATACTGCCTTCTTTATTATACACTGAGTTTCTCCAGTATTATTTTCCTGAACTTCCTATTCTGCTCGTGCCACAGTATCACATGTATTGTAGCATAGAGACTGTAAAGTATGTTCTCATGTGTGGTGAGTCTGGTTCCTGCGGATACCCGTCAGTTCTCAGTGACTCCCTGGCTATTCGTGCAAGTTTGATTTTTCTGCGTGTACTTGAGAAGCAACCTTACCAGCTTTGTAAAGAAGCTTATTGTTACCAATTTAGGCAGAACTGACATCTTTATGGTACTGAGTCATCCTATCCAGGAGTGAGGGATGTCTTTCCAATTAGTATGCGGTTTTTTTTTCATGTTGTCATGTAAAATACTGTTTTTTGAGAGAGCAAAAATAAACCAAATAGATAGGAGCTATTAAGGTGGACTTTGTTATTTATACATTTTCTATTGTTTTCATAGAAATGTATATTATAAATATTTATGTATTTAGCCATCTCTGTGTCTTCTGTAAGTTTCTTGAAGTTAATCATTTTATTTCCCTTATCCTCAGGCTGTACATAGTATTTGCAGATCATTGATTTTAAATCACTGTTACTGGAATTAACTTTATATAGACAGAAGCACACACTTTGTACTTGGTTGTTCTTGAATGTTCCTGTCCGTGTTTCTCACTCGTAATGTGGGGTAGCAGCGGATGTGCACCCTCAACGCACCAGCTGACTTTCTCGGTGGAGATAAGGAATAAAGTTCCATCATCTATTTATTAAAGCGCCTTTTGAGATAATTTGACGAGAGGGTATGCACACTTACCATCATTTTCCTTCTTGAGGGGTGGTGGTGTTACACGCTCATCTCTTTGTAATTGAAGACTTTTCTCTTCGGGTATTATAGTTTCTTTTTCCTATTGGAAAAATTAAAATTTATCAGATGTGAAGAAGCCTAATTTTGACTGTAAAATTCAGGGTCACGGGGCACCTTGGTGCCTCGGTGGGTTGAGCATCTGACTCTTGGTTTCGGCTCAGGTCCTGATCTGAGGGTCCTCTGCACTCAGCAGGGAGTCTGCTTGGGATTTTCTTCCTCTCCCTCTGCCCCTCCCACCCTCTGCCAAATAAATAAATAAATCTTAAAAAAAAAAAAACAAAACCAAAACCCTTAGGATCACAGACAGCACTTGTCTCCTCATGGTCACAGTTAGTGGCATTTCTTTTGTGCTGCAGTAGGATTTTGTACATAATTCCATTTCATCATTCATTAACTTGTAAGGTAAATGTTTGTGTAGCTTGTTTTCGCTCCAGACTGTCAACTCCTTGATGAAAAGAACCAGGTCTGTTTTATTTATTTATTTATTTATTTATTTATTTATTTAATCTCCAAAACCCGAACTCAGTGCCTCCTAAATGTTGCGTATATTGAAATTCTAAATGGGAGCTGGAGGGAACTGTGTGACTCAGAATGAAAGTTTTTCTGAAGTGGAACCTGAAATGAAATCATCTTTATTGAGGGAAGGTCTTCTAATTATTCTTTATGGTCTTGTCTTAATTGAGTTCCTGATGCCAGGTTCTACCATGTTCAGCAGGATTGAAGCACTAGTCACATCGCATGTGTGGGGCACTGAGCAAGCTTTTGGCCTCTTCTGCAAGTGACCCATCATTACCTGCATGCCTGCGCTACACCGGGCCCTTCCCTATCCACCCCACTGGGACCCTCTGTCCAGACTGTTAGCCCTGGGGTCTGTATCACCCTTTCCTGTCCTGGGAGGGAACATTTTCTGCCATTAGATCTAATGTAGATTGCATGGGGCCCCAGGCTCTACCCTCTGAAAACGTGTTCCCCTTTCATCTTCATGTTGACACCTTGATCCTCCCACGTGGGTTCTGTTCGAGCAGCCCCTCCACTGTGAGTTTCTGCAGTAAGTGCTGCTGAATTCTTCTCCACTCCACAAATACCTTAGTCCCTACATTTATATGAAGAGCAGAGACTTCTAAAGCAATGTGAAGAGAAAAAGCAAAGAACTCACTTACTACTTTTCAGGGACCACAGAAGTTTGAAATTATTTTTTTTAACTGAGAGATTCCAATCATCGATGTAAGCCAATAGCTTATTGTTATGATAGGCCTTTTTAAAAAAATTCTGAAGCAGTGACTAGTGATACCTATTATTTTTGTCTTAATGTTGGATAAAAATAATGCTAGCATATTAACCAACTCCACTGAAAGAAATTACAGTGTTAACATTTGGTCCTGTGTACAAAAGAAAGAGAGAGAGAGAGGGAGAGAAAGAAAGAAAGAAAGATGGGTGTTAAAGAAAGAAAGAGCGAGCAGTCAACATCGTTACATATTTGGCTGCATTTCTCATTTTCCATCTTGTGTGTGCACGCGTGCACGACACCCGCGCGTGCGCACACACACACAGAGTAGGCGGGAGCAGATACTTATGTGCGGCGTTAACTTTTTCCTTACCCAGTGTTCATTTCTGTGTGCCAAGAAAACCACAAGTAATTACTCAGCCCATGCAAGTGGAGTATGAAAGATGTGATATGAAGTCATCCCTGCAGAGTATTAGCTAAAGGACAGTTACAGTCACTTGGTACAAACTGATAGAGTCTAAATTGTTGAAACTGATTAAAAATTAAGCCCCACGTTGAGGAGTTTCTCATCTTTTGGTACCATGCATAGTTGGCATATGTAAGCTATTGTGAAATGCTATAGACACCAAAATAAGCAGTATTTATTTCCATGAACCACTTCTTCCTAAAATAACAAACCTTAAGCTGGTAATCCAAGATTATTTCTCCTAATACACATTTTTCGTATTTTATTTAGTGGAAATATAATACACAAATATAGGACATTGTGTAACATTAGTTATAAATCTTCAACCAGTAAGAGATCATCTTAAAGTTCAGTTTTCCTTAAATTTTGTGTTGGTTGCTATAGATACTGTTTGGTTACCATAGCTTCTTTTTATTAATTTGGGAGGCATGCGTACTTTAAAAATATAATCTTGGGGACAGTTATTTTGAATTACTTTCAGTCATTTAAAGTGTTTTTTTCTTTCCCCTTACCTTATCAGACACATTAAAAAACCAAAAACATGCATTTAAATGGGTGACTATTTTAGAAGATAAATTTAGAGTAGAAATAAAGTACCTTAATATTTTTTCCATCCAGATATTTATCCTCAAAATCTTGACTAAACAAGGTTTCTTCAAAATCATCTGTTCCATAATCATAGGTCATGCGTGAGTCCTGCTGAGTTGGTGGTGCTGGCTTTATCAGAGGCACAAACAGGAGCAGGAGACATGTAGACTGCAGAGCCTTCATTGCAGCAAAAACCAAGGTGACTGGAAGTGAATAAGCTAGTGGCCTGCTGACGGTGGGACAATGCTCTCTTTTTCCCTGGAAGTAAAAACGCAGACCATCGAAGCAATATTTAAAAGCTTAGAGGACTTTTGGCAGGGTGTACTCAGTAGGGGCCAGGGAACAAGTATTTAACCCTTAGTGATCTTTAATTAAATGCTGGAAGTTTTCACATATCAGTGACATTCTTAAAAATAGTTTCAGAAAGTGGTTTTATTTATTTTTCTGTCAAAACCCAAGCAATGTTGATAATTTCAGTTTGTTAATAATAAGGTGCCTTAAACAAACGTACTTGTATGCAGTTGAAATCCTAGGATACCTGTAGTATAAATAGTTAAAATGAAGACTCATGATCCTGTCTCATGTGAGTTAAAAATATCGTATTTCAACTTTGCTATTTTATAAGAACTCTTGATTTGTAATGGTATGAATAGAAATAAGTTCCAGGAGTTTTAAAACTTAAACTTTAAATTTAACATGAAGAGTAGTCCTTAACACTTACTTTTAGGTGATAAAGCATATAGGAAAAGCCGTAATTTTAATTTTCTTAGTTTTGTAATTTTCATTGATATTATTGTTTTTAGTTAATAGCACTGCTTTTTAAATTTAAACTATGAAAAACACAGTATTGCAGACTAGACAAAATATAGAATTTAATCAAGGATTTGGGGGAAGGAGAGGGGGAAGATTCTCTTAGGCTTATCATTGATGCACATTTCAGACTTTTTCTTAAGTAACTTCAGACAGAATCACTCAGAGTTGCTAGTGCTGCATTGTAGATGCCAGCTTGTCAAAAAATCAGTGACTAAAAAGCCTGGTTTTGTGACTTTTGCAGCAAAGTTCTTGCCTGTAGGGATGTTAAAGTTATGCAGTGACATATTTAAGTGCTTGTAACAATTGTTCAAGGTAACTGAAACTTAAAAAATCAGAGGTGGCCTTTGCATTTATCAAGACTGTTCGATGAATCACATCTTAACAAATGATATTTAAAATAATATGTGAAAGAAGAGCCTACCGTTGTAGCTTTTTTGAAGCTTTTTGTGGTTTTCCTCAATAGAAGTTCATGCCTGTGTATTAGCCCCAAGTGGTAGGTGAAGGAGGAAGGCTGTGGATCAGTTTCAAACTGCTGCATGGAGTTTCAGGGCCCAGCAGCTTTAAATGCAGTCTGCATGTGGTGGAGATCCTTGCCAACATTCTTTCTCTGGGGTGAAATGTAGTGTCTTGTACTGGAGAGCTGTGCTTAAAACATTTGCAACTGCCGTGCTTGGTCTGCTCCTGCTAAGGAGCGTAAGCTCGTGTTGTTTTTACTTTGCATAATGAGCACTAAGGTTTCATGAATATTATTTGTGACGATTACATAGCTTTAAAGTCATACTTTTTATTTTAATGCTTTCCCAGGAGATAAAACTTCTGCTTTTTCAATGAAATAAAACACCAAACCGACACCTAGTCTGTGCTCTTAATTTTATGGGGTGTAAAAATATTGCTCCAGTACCATAATTAGTATATAGCCAAGAAATTTCCCATGTAAAAATTAGTTTTAGCATAAATTATCTTGCAGTTTAATCAGTTGGGGCCCCACCCCTTTATTTTAGTTACATATAATAAAAATCCAAGTCTGAGAAATCAGCTTTTAAAAAATACATTTGATTTGTAATTTGGTGTTTGATAGTAAAAGATACTTTTGTTTGCTAAATTAAGAAAACTACGAGAAATTTTTTTTTGTAAATTTGATTTTTAAAAGTGTAAATGGTATTTTAGATAACTATATGACCATCGTAAAGATTCACTTTCATTTTATCACTCTTCGGTGCTCTCAGCATTCAAGGTAACATTTCTTTCTCCTCTAAACTAAAAATCCAATTAATATGGGTATGGATAAATATTTTATTACAAAATAGAAAAGAATACCAATTTATTCTCTTTTCTACTCAAAATTGTCTTTAGGGGCTTTCAAATTAAAGCTTGGAAAACTAGGACATGCATGCTCATGATTTTATTTGAATGTGAATTATTTTACATTTACTTTTGGTATTCTCTGGTTTGGGCTGATATAAATTGTCAATTTTATGGCTTTAAGGATACAATAAAAACTTTAGAGTCTTTGCACATATAATGAAACGGCAAATACTGATTTGTTTCGCACAATGTGGCAGTTTTGTTGAAAAGTGAACAGGATAGATGTTAAATGTCAGATTTAGAGAATCCTGGAGATTGGGTGTTTTACTAATGACACACACAGTGTGATCCTTCGTAATTTTCACAGAAAATTATACTGTGAAGTATAGCGTCTTTCCTTGGGAAGTTATGACCAGTGAATACAGTTTTATTGGCGTTCATCCATGGAGTAAGTTTACTGGACACCGGTTTTATTGCATTCAGACTCCTAAACTCCCTTTCTCCCCCGGAGCACTTCCCTGGTTGGCAGTGATCTTGAACAAGTTAACTTCTGTGGACCTCAGTGTCTATCTGTTGGGCTAGAATTTAGTTACCACAGAGCTTTTCAGCCTCAGCACTACTGAAGTCTTGGAGTAGGTAGTCCTTTGTGGTGGGGCTGTCCCGTGCATCGCAGGACATTTTGCAGCATCCCTGCTCTCTGCCCACTAGGTGCCGGTAGCAACCCTCCACCCCTCACCCCCATTAGCCATGACAACCAGTATTTTCTCAAGACATTGTCTCTTTGGATGACCAAACACATACTTCTTATAAATCACAGTACGACACTCTGCCCCCTGGTCCTTGAACGTGGATCCCTCACAGCCAAGCAGTGATAAAAGTCGACAGATGCTGGTGCACAACCAGAATCCCATTCAGTCATTAATAACTGTTCAGTCCATCATCACATCTTAGGAAAATGTCTCCCAGGGCAAGGCCACTCAGGTTTGCAGGCTTCCGTGCGTTCTGGTGAGGTTCTAAGTGCAGGAGTGGTCTCAGTAACGTGGTCTCAGTAACCCCTTCAGGCATCTGGTACAATTGAGCTGCTCTGAGCCTCTCTCGAGGTGTCAGTGGAATACTGGATTTCCCTCATCACATAACGTACTTATTTGTTCCCTTACTTTTACCTACTACTTTTTGTTCTCTGTATTTGTACCCAAACTTTCCCATCTCGGGAAGGGATGTTAGGTCTGGCCGCCGTGCTGGTCCAGGTTGTAGGCAGCAGTGCTAGTGTGGTGAGTCCGTCCCCCTCAGCCCACTTCTGTTCAGGTGAGGTCACACAGATGCAGAACTGGAGGTGCATCTTGCCACCAGGCAGTGTGGCTGCGCTCACTGTTAGCCCCACTTGTGCCGGTAGTCCCTGGAAATTCTGACAGAAAGGCTGAAAACATGGAAGCAGCCCTGCTTGCAGCCCTTGGTCCCGTGACTGCTGCATCCATTAGGGAAAAAAAGAAAAGCTGAGGTGATGTGGGGAAGAAAGAACACAGGCCCTTTCTCCCCTGCTTTTCCAGACCTGCCAGAAAACACAGGACTGTATCCAGTGGGGACACTCCTTCAGCTCCACTCACGTTCATGTTGAGTGTGAGCACACTTGTGAAGGCTCCTATTTTTATCTCCCCATTTTAGACAACCAGTGTTTTAATTGCTCATTCCAGTTCTCTATAAAACTCTTCCTCTAAGCTTTTCTCTCTGCTGGTTGTTGGACATTATGTGAGTCCCTTGGTCTGAGGAGATGACAGTTGGCAGTGGAATATCTTCTGTTCTGGTTTTCTGTATCTCTCCGAGCATTTGCATCTATCACCAGGTCAGCAAAGCCCAGTCCAGAGTTGGTAGCTCTTCCTGTCAGGACCCCTTGAGAGCCCCCAGGGCTACCACATGAGTCTGAGTTGCCAGCCACGTTCAGAACCTTCCCACCAGGGTCTCTGCCACACAGCCACCTGTAGTCTCTGTCTCTCTTGTTGCCAGAACAGATCATATTGGCATTTGGTACCTCAGAGGGTGCAAGAGATTCTAGCTTTAGCCCATCTCCGCACTGCTGCAGTCCCCCACATGCACTCATATCATGGACCCCGGTGGCCATCTCTAGGGAGCATGTGGGGATAGATGCATGTCGGATCCACTCATCTTCCAAAACCGGAAGGCAAGTTTTCTGGTGAGTATTGACATGTCCAACATTAATACCCACAGTTATTTCCATAGGACTGTGCCCCATATGGACATTCCTTTAATAGGCCAAGATTCCATTACCGTCCTGCCTGACCATATGACTGGCCATTGGCCACTGCCCATGAGTCAGTAAAAACCCACACAGAGGGGCTTTTAACATTGTTCTGTTCCTCCATCGCTGCTAGGGAAACAGCACGCAGTTCAGCACACCATGCTGATCTGTTTTCATAGTCTTCAGGCAGAGCAGTAGCCTTCCAGACAGGATGCTGTCCATTCACCTTGGAACTGCTGCCCATAAACCAGGCAGCTCTTGTTGTTGGTAGAGGGCTGTCCGTAGGGCACTGTCCACATGACAGAAGAGGCCAGCAGCCCCTTGTGCAGCTCCAGAATCAGTCCTGGGCAGGGGGTGGGGGCGGGGAAGAGGTCCCCTGCTCATAAGAATCTCCTCCTTGCATTCCCCAGGCATTACCATCCCCATTAGGGAGTTCCTCCAGCATGATCCTAAACATGGTATTTCAGGTTTCAAGACCATTTTAGGGGCGCCTGGGTGGCACAGCGGTTAAGCGCCTGCCTTCGGCTCAGGGCGTGATCCCGGCGTTATGGGATCGAGCCCCACATCAGGCTCCTCCACTATGAGCCTGCTTCTTCCTCTCCCACTCCCCCTGCTTGTGTTCCCTCTCTCGCTGGCTATCTCTGTTAAATAAATAAATAAAATCTTAAAAAAAAAAAAAAAAGACCATTTTAAGTCCTTCAGTCCTAGGGGTGGCTTCAATTAATGTCCAGTAGCAAGGTAGTCAACCCCCTCAAATGTTCATTCTCTTGTCCAGAGTTCCTGCAGTCAGCATTGGGAGGCACTCACAGGCTCTTGCCATAGGCCCCATTCTAGGCTCCACAAGGGGCCATTGGACAGAGAATTTTCCCTACCAGCACTCCAGCTTTGGAAGTTCCAAACACTTAGGTTTACCAGTTTATTAAAGGTTGTGACAAAGGATCTGAATCCACAGCGAGTTGAAGAGATGCATAGGGCAGGGTCTAGGGAAGGCCAGGAGCTTCAGGTGCACCCCAATTCTGGCATCTCCTGTTCAACTGGAAGCCCCCCAGAACCAGTCCTGGGTTTTTATGGAGGCTTCCTTATGTAGTCCTAATTGACTCATTGGCAATTGGCCGATTCAACCTCCAGCCCCTCCCCCTCCCCCAAGATTGCAGGTGGCCTTGGGACGGAAGATCACTTGGTCCTCTTGGCAGCCAGCTCCCTCCCTTGAGTGGGCCCCCAAAGTCATCTACACTAACATAACAAAAGACACCTTAATCACTCTCTAAGCTTTGGAAATTCCAGGGGTTTGGGGAATTGTGAGCCAGGAACCATGAATGTGAGGACCTAGTATATCTTTCTTATAAATCACAGTATCGCACGCTGGAGGGCAAAATTGCCGCCACTGAGAATCATTGAGTTACTAGATTATTTATAGTCCCTTTTAGGCAACATTCTAGGATTTTATGGAAAGTCTATGATCTCCATCTCAAATCTTCTAATGCCTGAAGCCGAGTCATGTGGTCAGGTGAGATAAAGATGAGAACCCAAGTATTTACCAGACTAAAGGGTGAAATTTAATGGGGGAGGAGTTATGACCTGATGTGAGGAAAGATTCATGTTAAAAACTTACTGTACTTTTGAGTTTTTCCAAGTAGTACGTAAATCTCCATATAGTGAATTCTCAGCTTAACTAAGCCTATAAAGTAATGTAAGTTCCATGTAATTTCCATGAGGCTGATATTTACTTGCTAGGCATAGTTATATTTATTTAGGAATTTGGAACCTATAAGAAACTTTAGGTTTTTTACTTGTTATGGTTTAATTTTGTTTCCAGCTGGTGTTCTACTTTATTTCCAAGAATTAGGGGAAAAAATGGATTTGGAATCAGGAAACCAGGGTTTTAGTTCTAGCCGTCCTTTGGGTCCTATGAATTCTTTGCAACAGTAAAAGTGTACAGGAGAGACAAGGTTTATTTCTTCTTGTTTTTCCCCCCTGGGAGTTGGTTAAGTGTGTTACATGATATGTACACATCTGCACTTTAGTTTAGTGGTCCCAACCAGAGGGATAAAGGGAAAATGTAGAGTGTTTCAGGTAATCTGTAAGCACAAGCTAAACATTCCCAGCCAGTTTTCTTGTGACCAAATTTATGAAATACCCTTTATTTTTATGTCCTTTCTAAAAGCTAATCGTATATATTTTGTTAACTAAACCCAGTTCATGAAGCGATTTGGATTTATTTGTCAGTGGTCACAAATACAGTTCAGCCTAGTAGCTAACTAATACTTTTAAGTGTAATGAGAAAATAGATGAATTTTCATTTTCCCCCCTGTTGTAGCTATCAGATCAACTGGTTCTGTCTGTGGCTGTGGTAGATAATTGTGCAATCTTGATGTGCCACTTAAAGAAGTACTTGCTTTATTCTTCAATTTCTCTTAAGGTAAGCATTAGGTGTCATTTTGTTTTTTAATGAGAAATACTTGGGGTGCGTATGAGTTCCTCAAGGCCATTTTCAAGTAGCGAAAATGGTTGTTAACCTGCCGCCTCATTGGGCTCTGCAGCTGGATGACCCATTTACATACACACCCCTTTGGAGGGAGGAGCCAGAGCAGAGTTGACTCCTTCCAATCAGGCTGGAGGAGCATGTCCTTACTCCAGCCAGAGGAGCCAGGGCATGGTGCCCAGTGAGGGGTGGAGGGAGCTGTGTTCCCTGCCCTGGCAGGCTGTCTAAGGGTGCTCTGGAAAGCTGAACTAGCAAATAGTGACCTGGAATCTGTTTGTTTGGGGTGTAGGACTTAAGTACCCTCTACTCTCTCCCTAAGAAAAACCTTTAGTAAAATCTCTCTTGTTCACTCATCTTTTGTACGAATAGAATCTTGGTAGGAACCCACGGAGATGCTGGCTCCTTTCTAGGGTCCCAGAGAACACACCCAGGTCTGACATCTGGGGGCACACAGATCCAGCAGGCTGCTAGGCTGGCCTTGCTGAAGTACTAATTACTACGTGTTGGGTACCTGGAACTGGCATGCACTTTGTTCAGTGCTCTGTTACATATACGGATTCTCTTGATTCTTTTAGGAGCCTTAGGAGAACCAGCTTCCTTGTAGGAACGCGGGAAGGGGAGCTTCAGAGTTCCGGACCTTACTTTGGCATCTGGCTTAGGAGTCTCAAGTCTGGCTTCTGCCAGGGCTTATCATATTTCACATTCCTTGTTTTCAGTTGCTAAACTGTGCGGTTTTATTCTTCACAAAGCCTGTTCTCTGAGGATTTTTAAAAATCAATTTAGGAGGATAAAAAAATAGAAGTTCCAGAATTCTGAAAACTGGGTTTTTTTGTTGTTGTTTTTTTTTTTTAAACCGTGCAAGAGGTGAAAGAAGTAATGACCATGTCTTTATATTCATCTCACCTCGGGAGCCTGTTTCTGCACTCCTGCCGATCAGTTCCTCCTCACACGTCCAGGTACCACCCCTTCTGGAAAACTTGAGCCACGTCCCCGTGTCCTGACCAGAAATGAAGTTCAGATATCTGTCTGTGCTCCCTTAGTCTTTCAGAGTTACTGCCACGTTAGCGTTGTATTTCTTTCTTCCTTGTGTTAGAATGAGTTGATCTTATTTTCTTCATTAAGTTTATTAACAGCTTTATTGAGACAATTCATACCTTGTACAGTTCACCCTTTTAAAGCATATGATTCAGTAATTTTTAGTATTTTTAGATTTGTACAGCCATCACCACAGTCAGTTTTAGAACATTTTCATTCCCTCAAAAACAGACCCTGTTTTTGGTTACATTAACAGTCACTCCCCACTTTTCCTCTTTTCCCCTCCCCACAGCCCCAGGCAACCAGGAATCTTTCTGTCTTTATAGATTTGTGTGTTCTGAGCATTTCATTTACATGGAGTCATACTATGTGCAGTCTTCTGTGACTGAGTTTTCACCTCGTGACATGTTTTCCTGGTTCATCTGTGTGGTAGCATGACGTATCAGTACTTCGTTTCTTCTCTTGGCTGAACAATATTCCACTGTGTGTGTGACACATAAAATACCACATTTTATTTATCCATTCATCAGCTCCTGGTCATTTGGGTGCTTTCCGCTTTTTGGCTCTTAATGGATAGTGCTGCTCTGAACATTTGTTTACATGTTTCTGTGTGAACATATGGGTTTAGTTCTCTTGAGTATATCTAGGAGTGGAATCGCTGCTTTGGAAGTGAATCTAAAGTTTGAACTGCAGACTGCTTTCCAAAACAGCTGCACCATTGGACATCCCACCAGCAGTGTGGGAGCGTCCTGCTTTCTCTGCGTCCTTGCTAATAACATCCGTTCTGTGTCTGTCTTTGGTTCTTGCCCTCCCAGTGAGTGTGAAAGGGTCTCTCATTAGGGTTTTCATTAGCCTTTCCCTGATGGCCTCTCATTAGATTTTAAATTGTTTTAGTTTAGAAATAGTTGTATCTCTTTTATCTCCTGAAACACCCATACTATTTTCCAAATATTAGCTCATAATATTTAAATTTATGAGCCTATTTTTAAGAATTTCAATGAAGGGGGATGTGGTCCTTAATTTTTTTTTTTTTTTTTACTTAAAAGTGTGCTTTGTCCACACATTACTAATGTTTTGCTCTGCTACCCTCACCCTTGTATCTGAAGGTGTCACAGGTGCACATACATTCTGTTTCTTGCCCTTGTTACTAAGCCCTACACACCAAATGCCTTGATGACTGTTAACTAAATGAATGAATGGAGTGTTGTTTGTGTTCTTTCTGAATTGTTGAGCTTATCCTTGCGGACAGGTGGGTGTTCTGTTTCTGCTAAATGCTAATAACTCAAAGAAAAAAGAGCATTAGGGGCTTCATTTTACACTTTATCTCTAGTAAAATACTCACCACTTGAAAACTCCTACAATAAAGTTTTACTTGTCTGGTCCTGGCATGTTCTCCACATTGTCAACATTTATTGTTTGGGCTCCTTGTGCAGGTCGCCCCATCTCTCTTTATTCCTTATCTGAGGAACTCTGAAATGTCAGCTGGTAAGTCAGGAGAGCTCATCATAGCACTACCATCATCTTCATTACAAGGCATACTTAAAATACTTCAAAATGATCGATTAAATAATAAGTGCATCTAAGGCTTTAAAGAAGGTATTAAAACTTGTCCAAATTGTAAAGGAACTCCATTCAGCTTTAGCACTAATTAAATGAATACTCGCTGGTGCACATACATGTTTCTACTCTATCGCGGTAGGAAAACGCAAGTGAATGATGCTGGTATATTGTTGTGTGCTAAGTTAACCTTGTGAGCAAAGCAGTTATTTATAAGTGAATCTCTATGTAACTATAACAACAACAAAAACTTTCTCTAGTGAATTTACTATAAAAACATTTATCCCAGTTAAAATGGAAGACAGATTGTTTTGGACAATTGCTGAAATCAGCTAAAATATGGATTGTGATGAGACTATTTGGTGTTTTTTAGTTATCCAAATACATGTTTTAGAATTTTGCTGCTTTGGTGCTCTGAGAGAAAAACAAAGACCAGTTGATTTCATGAAACTACAAGTCTTGGATCCTTAGTAGAATGGCCTCTTTTGAAAATCAGAAGCATCTTCTATTGCTCTCAGTGGTAGGGCCAGGGAGGTGGATGTCATGGTGATAAGATTTCACATACAAGTGTGAAAGCTTTTCTGGAGATCAGGTCAAAGAAAATAATTGACTCCTAAGTGGACGGCTGCCCATTACATGAACGAAGCCCAGTCATCTCAGCCCTGTCTTCCTCCAGTTCTTGGCTTCTAGTGCTGCTGCTTTCATCACTCTTAGAAGAGTTAACACCACTAGAGATGGCATACTTCCTTTTTTCCTCAGCTTGATAGTACTGTTATGTTTAAAGTTTAGTTTTTTATTCCCACTTGTCATTCTAATTTATATTTCTAAAGACTTTTCATTTTAAGTAAGTTTGAATCCTATGTAATGATGCAAATGTTACCAACAACTTAAATTCAGTCCGATCTTATACTAATACGTGATTCTAGATATATTACTGTGAGCCTTCCATGTTTAAATTAATATTGAATAACACTACTGTGTAAAATCACAAATGTATACCTATATAGGTTCTTGCCATTCTTGGCTTCCGTAATAGCGAGGGTCAGTGTTTTCTTCTGTTTCTTCTTGTTCTGGACCTTCTTGGTGATCTTCATGTTCTTCACTATCAGCGTCATCCTGAAATCTCCTGAAAACTTGGGTCTTCAGCTGTATTGTTTGACCGTTAGTGCTTCTTTGCTCACCATAATAAATAGTGTGTATATGAGGGAAGCAGAGGGAAATATATGAGCTTATTGGCTCTTTTAGCTTATTTTGGTCCATACGAATGTACGTTAAGTGGTGGTAATGCAGTGGGTCAACAGATGGACACATCACTGTAACACTGATATCTGAAAAATACAAATTAGAAGTTAATCCTGCTGCATTACGTCTAGATTCCTACATTGGATTTTATTAAAATATGAGATACAGTCTTACTAAAATGCTTATAGGTAGAATTAGGGTTAGTTTTTACAGTAATCAAATAATAAAATGAAAATGAAACTACAGATGAATTATATGTTATCAAAGTCAGTGATGGCTTTCAGACTGCACCTGTCCTGATGAGCACGGGGTGATGAAGGGAAGTGCTGAGTCACTGTGTTGTACACCTGGAACTAACACAGCACTGTGTGCTAAATATACTGGACTTAAAATTTGAAAAAAATGGTGGCTTTGTTGGCTATTTAATTATTTGTTACGTAGTAAATTCTTAGTAGAAATAATCTCAAAAAGAACAAAGTAAAATACCTGTAGTCCCAACTATTCAATACTCCTATTTTTTCATATACTCCACAGTACTACTTGTCAGTGTTCAAGGTGATAACATTTAATAGAAAAGACTATAAACTTGGGCGCCTGGGTGACTCAGTCAGTTAAGCTCTCCTCCCCCTGCTTGTGCGCACTCTCTTTCTCTCTGTGTGTCAAATAAATAAATAAAATTTAAAAAGACAAGACTATAAACTTTATAGCACACTTTTCTGAGGCCAACTTTGGCCATTTCCCTAGCTACTTCAAATCAACTATTTTCAGCGATGTGTAAAGCATAGATTTTTTTTTTTTTTTTTTTTATTCTTTAAAAGGTCAGCATAGGGCACCTGGGTGGCTCACTCGGTTAAGTGTCTGGGCTCAGGTCATGATCCCAGGGTCCTGGGATCGAGTCCTGCATCAGGCTCCCTGCTCAGCGGGGGAACTTGCTTCTCCCTCTCCTCCCTGCTCATGTTCTCTCTTTCTCTCTCTCTCTCTCTCTCTCTCAAATAAATAAAAATCTTCAAAAAGAAAATTAAAAGGTCAACATACTATTGTTTTTGTCTTTAAAAAAAGATAATGAAATTTTACATACTTTCAATTTCATTATTTTCTAGGTAGAGGTGTTGTAAATTTCTTGGAATATAGAATGCTTGCTTCAGTTTGTTGTGTCCAACATTGAGCTCTATAAGGTTGGAAAGATTAAAAATATTATATGGGATGTCTTGTAGTTTGTTGTGTGACATTCGTAGAGCCTGAAGTTTGGGAAGTTCGTTGAAGTAATTTTCTGGTATAGAAGAAATTGAATTATTTTCTAAAGACAGATACATAAGTGAAGAAGGCAGACCAGGAGGCATTGATTCTAATCTGTTATTACATAGGTTGAGCTGCATTAATTTTTCCATTTTGGCAAGTATCTTTTCTTGTAACATGGAATCCTCGAGATGATTATAACAGAGATCAAGCATTGTCAAGTTTATTAGCCCATCCATGGCATTTCTCTGCAATCTGGAGATCTCATTGTAGCCAAGAAGAAGTCTTTCCAAAGACTTGGGGAGAGGAAATGGAAATTCTTCTAAATTGTTATGCTGTAGGTGAAGTTGTACTAGATTTGACAACTTAGCAAACACACCATGATCAATCTTTTGAGATGTAATTTTGTTGTGGCTGAGGTTGATTTCTTTAAGATGAGTTGCGTTGATGAATGAATCTGCAGTCACAGCCTCAATTTCATTGAATTGAAGGTAGACCTGCTGTATGTGTGCTGGGACACGCGGGATAGTCTTGAGTTTGCGATTGTCACAGTACATTGATGATGGAAAATCAGGTGGACAGAAGCATTCAGTGGCACAGCCTAACATATACTGATGAAAAGGAACTCGAAAGTCCTCATTTTGATTAAATTGGAATTCTGGTTGGTAGACATCATCTGGGTCTTGATCATAATCTTCATCCCATTGATAATTTTCATATTGGCAATATACTTTGACTCCAAAAAAGAAGAAAAGGACACATGCTAGACTTAAAAAGCCCATGTTCTTTTTTTGTCCTATTACAAGGAGAAAGCAAATAAATTGTGGGAAAGTGAGTGAATCCTAGAATAATTTTCGTGTAAATTGACAGTTACATAAAATGCATAATATCTGTATCTGTACTGAAACATATAAAAGAATCCAGAATAAATGGGCAATGCTCAAACCAAAATTAATGTTTAAATAGCAAGAAGGTGGTATTAAATTTTTTTTAAAAAGGCACGTTTTGCATTGAACTAGACCACATAGCCATCTTTGAAGAGAATCCTAGTTTGTCGTGCTTACTATAGATTTACAATGATAACATGACCTCTCCTAACCCCACAGCTGGGTACTCCCTCCACTAAAAATGCTGAGTGTTCCACTAACTATTTGGTCCCTTCAGTGATGGTCACTACCTATGAGGGGAGACACTCTCAGTCTTAGTTAACATTAACCAACATTTTTTCACTGCAGCTTCTGTTTGTCGATGCGGTTTTCTGCCCTTGGAAGAACATGAAACATTCCCTTTTATGCAAGAGCTTGAGATATTAAAAGTAGCTATCGTCTTTCCTCTCAGTGTTTCTGTCCAAGCCTAACCATGACTTCAAACTTTCCCCCATGAAACCGTTTCCAGAATCCAATTATTTTGTCTCTGACTCCATTTAAATAACTGCCTCAAGTCCCAGAAACACACAATATTTATAGTCTACAAACTTTTAGCTTCTAATAGGTTATTCTATACATTTTTCTTTCTTTCCACTGATATTTTTGAGTGAAGTCCTAGATAAACAGATATTGAAAACACATTGTCTTCTCTCCCAGGAGCTGAGGTCTGGTGGAGAATCAGAAAGACACACACAGTAAAGGGAGTAGGAGGGTGTGTAGGGGGCATGATTTAAAGAAGGGAGCACTCAGCTTGAGAAAGACTGTTAACTTGAAGTTGTGGTGAGTGGTGGATGGTCTACTGGACAAGGAGCCTGAAGACCTTTATTTCCCACCTGTCACTTAGGACGGTCAAGCCACTTAACATGTCTGCCTCTGGCCTCATCAAGAAGATGAGAAATGAATTGCTTGCCTGCTTATCTCAACTGGTGGTTGTGACAGTCATGTGAGATACGCATGTAAAAGTGCTTTGCAGATTAGAAAGTAATCCAGATGGAATAAGTTTGTTATTTAGGTAAAGGTTAAAAGGGGGGAAATAAAAGAAGAATTTTATCTTTTTGATTCTGAGGCTATTTTTCTGTACCTCTCCATTCAGGGTTTCTTGAGAAATAATGTAACGTGTCCTTGTGTGTCATGAACTGACTTAACTCTATCCAGTTAGCCATTAGAGTAGTACAAGCTATTTTTCATCATTGGGATAACTGAAAAAATAGTTATTTAAGTCATTGTCTATGACAGACCCCATTTGAGAAAGTGTACCCTGGACCCTAACGTCTTAGATTTTTGTTTGTTATTTTCTTGTCAGAAACTAAAAATGTGTAGAATGTAATTATGTGTAAATGTGGGATTTGGAGTTTAAGTAGAGTCAGGGGCCCTTGATCTTTTCTTCCCTCCCCTGCACCCAGAATGCGGGCCTAGTCATTACCAGCATGCAGCTCCTTCACACCCTTACTTGTCTTTATAACTTACTCCACGTGGTAGCTCCAACTGCAGTAATCCCTCAGTTTCACTGGGACCTAAATCTGTGGATCCCACTGTTTTCACTGCCCTTCATGCATACCTCCCAGTGCACTCGGTTCCTCTCAGCAACCTGGACCCCACAGCCCATCACTGTTGTCACTTGTTTGCACAGGCCCCAGACCCTCTGGCCCCTTTCATCCTTATACTCTTCTGGTAAACTCCAACCCTGTTCCTTCAATTGTCAGTCTACATGCAGCCGACTCATGCAGCAGAGTAAGTGGAGAGAAAACAGGCCAAGCCAGCTGGTGTCACTTTAAATTCATGACCACTCATTGCTGCTCAGGGACATGTCCTTACTGCGTTCCTTTTCCCTTGCTCCTAGACAAGCTTCTAAAGCCTCATTCCCCACCAGTTTGGGATGATGACCTTGCTGCTGCTGCCCTTTTTTTTAACCAAGAAGATAGGATCGAACAAAACAATCATTTACTCATATAACCTTTTGTTATATTTAATCTCATCCCTACCTACAAAATATGTCAAAGTAGCAATGGTTTGATCTTTTAAAACAACCTGTGATTTTTAAACTCAAAGTTCCGTTTTACAAATCTGAGTAGACTACATGCATTGTTCCTCCATATCCGTGGGATTCATGGCGGATGTGACATTTGAACTAAACTTTGAAGGAATATTAGGGTTCTCATAGAGGAAGACTGGGAAGATTTCCAGATAGAAGAGATGAGCAAAACATGTAAGCAACAAAGAGTGGGGTGTTTGGAAAGTGGTGGTTAGCTATTGAAGGAGCATAATAAGGCTGTCGCAGCTAATCTGGACCAGAATCTCGAGGGTCTGAATTCTGACCTGTGGAGTCTGCACGCAGGGAACCAACACCTAATTTAATTCATTAAGGTCGCTGAGCCATGATCTTCACACTGCATTGTTAGTGGGTGATGGAGGAGAAAGTCCTGCGGGAAGTGTGGTCTCACCCCAAAGGGCAGTGTTCCGTACTGGCTAACCCATGGCGCTGGGAAGCTCCCATTGGGTCTGCTGCTTTAGTGACCTGTGCTAGACATTGTATGTGCACATGGCTAGTTAACCACCTTCCAAATAGTAGTAGTTACTTAGTTTAGTTGAGTTACTTCAGTTAATGATGGACTGCAATTACTTCTGGGGGGTGAGGCACGGTATTTGGTGGGGAACACAGAAATGAAAATGTGAAGATGTGGTCCCCTCTATAAAGAGCATACGGTTTATGGAGAGACCCAACATGGCAAACCATATTCTCAGACAAAGGGAAATAAGGTTTACCACCTAGACCCCAGTGCCATGGGTGCAGTGGCTTAATCCTGCTTGGGGCAGACAGGGAAGTCTTTGTAATATCATTTGGTCCAGATCTTTGGAGATTAGGAGGAATGGGTAGAGAACATCCTATACATTTTACTCACTAGTTGATAATATTTTATGTGTTAAATTTGTAGTATTTATGGTACTCATTATAGTGGAGCATATTATCTTTTTAAAGTACAGTCATACTTCCCTTCAGTCTCAGTGCAGCACAGGGTTCTACTGTAAGGTTGCTGTGTCTCACAAAGGTATGTGTAGAAGCAGGAGGACAGAGGCATGCAGCTGTGGGGGCGGAGGGTGGACAGGGACGGAGGGGTTTCGGAAGCTGACTGTTACACAGATGAACTTTGAAATGAGCATTGCTCATCAGAGCTCTGAATTTCATCCTTGTATTAAGAACAGTAGCAATAATCAGTTAGTAACCTTACATTTGAGAATGAAAGTCATGACTCTATTCAACAATTAGAGAAATTATTGTGGAAAAAGGACTCCTGGGTGATAGTTTTGATCCTGCTCTTAAATGCGTCCCTTTGACTTGGGATCAAGACCTCATTATGGGAGTCTCCCTGAAAATAAAGGGATTTTTTAGTGTTGGCCGCTTTTGGTCTTCTTGGCCACCTATGAAGACAGACTTTCCCTAAGGACAGTTTCTCTTCTGAATCATTCCCTGAGGACCTTGGCTCTGCAGCCCAGCCTGATCCCACTTTCTTTGACCAAGTCCAGTTTTCTGGTCTGAAATCAACCCTGTCTGCATCCACAGGCCCACTATTTACTATTCGTCTTAGTCTTCAACTTCATCCCTGGTGAGTTTCCCTGTTATAAGGACCTCTTATTTCTTTTTATCCAAATTTTCCATTCAATGATCTCTTCCCAGCCATTTGCAAAGCACATTTTTATTACTTCTGCCTTTCATGTTCTACAATTTATGCCTCATTCCCTGTGGGATAGCTCATAGCAAAACAGTACACTCACCGTCAAACCTCCCGCTTCCTGACCTAATTTCTGTCAGAACCTAGTACAATTCGCAGTGTATAAGTACTCAGACATTTGTTGAATGGATGATTGGATTACTAAATTACAGATTACATCCTGTTAGCGATGCTTGTCATCGCTACTAATGCGGATTATTTCTAGGTGTTACTTTGCAGCAGTGGTTTCTTTAAATGGACACAGTCACAGAGAACATGGCTGTTCTCTCCTAGTGGTGTCTCCCATCACAGCACGCTATTCCCATTACAAGACTAGTAGAAAAATAACAGATGTGAACAGGAATCTTTAAAGCAAAGGAAATATATGTTACCGATTTTTTAAAATATCCATTAATGTGAATTTTTCATATTATAGCTATAAATGTTTCTATGTTGTAACATTTCTCTTACTTGGGAAAAAGCACTTGTGCTTTCATAAGGAAGTTCTAATTAAAATGAGATCAAACTTTGTTCTGGAAAGTTTAAAGTAGTTGGAAAGCCTCATTGCATTTTATTGTTTTAAAGACTTGATTGTTTTGTTGATATGCCATAGAAACTAGGATATAAGGAACCAGAGTATTAGTACATGGACTCAGATTTCTTTCCAAAGCAGTTTTAAATTTAACTCTATAAATAAAGTAAAGTAGTGTACATTCCTGTTTTACACCCAGGGTCTAAGGAAGTAAGACTCTTTTACTATTAAAAATACGAAAGTTTCAAAATTATTCTTAGCCAGAATACATTTAAATTTTAATTAACTGGAACCCAAAAAACTGTTTCCTTTAGTACCAGATAAAGCACTCACATCTTCCGTTTCAGAAAGAAGGCAAATGAAAGCAAAAACATGTTACAATCAGGGATTTGGTCAACAGAGAAATCTTAAGAAAATTTCTAGTGAAATCGGTACAAATATTGTTCTTCCCTACAAGCAGAATCTGTCACCCTGCCCAGATGTATGGCTCACAGGCATTTGCCAGTTTTTATCATTTAAAGTTGAGAGTGAGAGAGGATACAAAGTGATGCCATTAACCGAAGAATCTTTCATTCTGGATTAAAAAGAAATCTAAACAAAGATTATTTATTGGGTAAATCTTAAGTTAGAAAATTAAAATCATTATATTACTGCTTTCTCTGAATATTTTTCCTAATCAAATTGTAATGTAGCTTTTATCAGATATTGCCTCCAAATATTGTGCTTTTATGATCTATTTTAATGTTAAACAAATCAAATATACTTAAAAAGTTTTAACAGTAGGAACAGATTCTTTAAAAAATCGAAAATTATTTTATCGTCATACCTGTTGAGTTTGCTTTAGTTTTCAGGGGTTGATGAATTTGCAAATCCTGTAAATTGAATCAGATATTCCTAAATTCTTTAACTGAGTCTCTTAAAAATCCACAGTAACTGTGTGTCCAGACAGGGCTGTCCTTGAATTACTGTAGCAATTTAAGCAAATATAATCTGCTTGGAAAACACTTGGGTTGAATTAAAATTATGTATTTCTTTTCATTATCCAAAACTTTGTGGATTCAAATTGAGATGCTTGTGCTGTTGGTCAGATTTATGTGGCTTTCTTCCCTTTCTTTTCCCCTTAATTTTGGTTTGAGGTGTGGCAAGAATTTCCTCTAATATGAAAGGCAAACAGAACTAAATGAAACAGCATGTACTGATTACTGTTTTTATTTTCATTTTCATGCCAAAGAATTCTCCAAATTAAGGTCCCCTGTAACTTGGAGCTCAGTGTCTCAGCAATTTAAGGTGGAACTCAAGAGTGGTCTTAAAACGTCCCTTGTCTGAAACCTCACGTTCACACCAGGGCTTTCCTTTATGAAGACAAGCAACCAAGATTAGAAACATATAGCTTGCATATCTAGTTCACTTTTTTTTTTTTTAAGATTATATTTATTTGAGAGAGAGAGAGAGCACGAGCAGGGGGAAGGGAAGAGGTTGAGGGAGAAGCAGGCTCCCCTCTGAGCAAGGAAGCAAGGAGCCCGACCACACAGAGCTTGATCCCAGGACCCCGAGATCATGACCTGAGCCGAAGGCGGTTCCTCACCGATTGAGCCACCCAGGTGCCCCTCTAGTTTACTTTTTAAACGAAGGGTCTTGTCATTAGTGGCACAGATTAAATTATAATTTCTCCACATGAAGAATTATACCTTCTTTTCTGTTCGCTATCACCGTTCTCTCCTTTGTCCCAAATATATGCACTAGAATGCCTGCTACAAACCTTTTAAACAAAAATTAATCTGGCGATAGAATTTAGTGTCTTGCACTCAGAAGGTAAATCTCTGATTTGCCTCTTTAGGTTCGTACAAAAAGTAATTTTACAGTATTGACTGAGATGGCGTTAGAAACTTCTGTTGCCTTTATTTTGTGGATTAGAAAATCTCTTCTCACTGAGTTTTTTCTCCTGAGGAGTAGTGGTTAACTGCTTCAGTGCTACATTTTCTTACTAGTGTGTTTTTTTAATTTTAAACAGAGAGTTAACTTGTATTTCTTGGCAGTGAACTTTGAATTCATGCTTTGGAAGACTCTTTAAAGTTTGTACAAACTAATAAGGTAAAGTGAATCCCGGAATTTGTTTTTGTGTCCTCAAATAGTGTTTACCATTAGATTTTTACAAAGAAATCACAGGGTTTATTTTGTTATACTTCGGGTTTTTTAAAAGCATGCTGTGTTTCAAGTGATGTTTGGCAGTACTATAAAAATCTCATCTATTATTTGAGACACTGGTATGTGAAACATGGCCGACTGTATTTGGGCCAAGATTTCATCTTGTTACTGATCTTTTCCATATGTTTCCTATTAGTCTTTGTTCTTAAACCTCAGGCTTCCATACTAAGGAAGAGAGAGCAAATCTGTGTGATTTTTCCAAGAATTTAATTTTATGTGCCCTCATAGTTCTTTTGGAAGATAAACTTGAAATCAGAAGCTTAATTTTCATATAATTCCTCGTTTAACACTGTGACTTGAACTTGTGGTCGTGATTATGTTGTTCATGTTCCTAACACATGTGGAAAGAATATTTATCAACAGATAACTAGAGCACCTAGAATCACTCATGTCTAGGAAATTTGAAAGAGGTGGATGGTGTCCAGGAGGGTTAGGTTGGGAGGCAGGAGAGTAAGAGGAGTTGTTGGTTCACGTCAGACCTTATAGGAAAAGTAGAAGCTGTAAGTGATTGTGCTAGTTCACGTTTCAGCTCGGTGGGTATAATTGCAGCAGTCGAAGAGAGAAGTCCACTGAACTGATGAAAAGTCTAAAATCTATTCTGTGATGATAATTTTATTGAAGTAGGTACAGTACCTTCACAGCTGAAGAGTGCAGGCAAAGAAAGGCCGGACTAAGATCTGCTTGATCGTGGGGATCACAGATTTTTTCATTATACTCATTCAGCTAATATTTTTTAGCGCCTGATTTGTTCAAGACAGTTTTAAGTGCTGGGGACTCAGCAGCACAAGTCATGGAATAGGAAAACAGAAAATAAACAGGTGGCTCCGTCTAGAACCGTCTGTGGATGTGTGTACATGGGTTCTCCTGGCTCTGTCGGCCGGGAGGGCGTAGAGACAGTGACTCTCCAGCCATAACAAACACCCGGCGCCCAGATCGTGGTGGCAGTGGTGGCTGCTGCTTTTTTCCCCCCACAAGATTTTATGTATTTATTTACTGAGAGAGAGAGAGAGAGTGTGCCTGCCGGGGGCAAGGGCGGGGGCAGAGAGAGAGGGAAAGAGAGTCTCAAGCAGATTAAAAACTGAGCACAGAGCCCCACACTGGGCTCACTCAGTCCCACAATCCTGAGATCATGACCTGAGCCGAAGTCAAGAGTCAGACACTTAACTGACTGAGCCACCCAGGCAGGCGCCCCTAGATCTTGGCTACAGTCACCTTCTGCCATAAAGGAAACCAGACTCCTTGAAGAAACGGCTGAGGCACGGAGCATACAAGATGAGCCTGGGAGTACCTTGCAACACCAGAAAGTAAGGAGTTGCTAAGAAAGAAAGGGACGTGGGAAATCGATGTACCTTCTCAGTTTTGCTGTGAACCTAAAAACTGCTTTAAAAGATAAAGTCTGTTTAATCAATTTTTAAGAAAGGAAAGTACTATTTTAAATAGTTTAGCAGAGATCTGAATATAGTGAGGGAGCAAGCCACATTGGTATCGAGAGGGAAAAAAACAGTATGGCTAGGGCTGAGTGATCTGGGCAGGGAGGGTACCCGTAGAGAGGCAGCCAGGGTCACGATCAGCATAGGCTCCTGATGGGCTTGGACGCCTCGCAGCGTTCTACATCAGATCACGTGTAGGAGGCACACTTGACGCTTAGCTGATGAACTGCTTCCATCAGAAAGACCATTCCGGCCACCCTCAGCAGTAGTCCAAACACTAGACTTCCCACGTGCCCGGCAGAGTCCATCTTTGTGCCTGTGCCCCTCGGGGCTTCCATTTCCCACATTGCTCTCTTTTCCTGTAAATGGTAACGCCGTCCCAGCTTCACCCACTGTCTGACGTATGCCAGAAGGCTGGGAGTTGTCTGAACGAGGGCACCCTAAAATGTGGCAGGATAGCCACCAGTGTGTGAATTCCCAGGGCTGCTACTTGAAAATTCAGGTGCAGTATCTCTGTACCGTAGACCTGCAGACCCAGATGCTCAGAGCGCAGGCCCAGCAACTTACATTTTAACAGGTGTCCCAGGTGCCGTGAAAACTTGAGAACCACTGGTCTAAATCACTTTCTGACCCTCACTTTCAAATTGGATCTGTTCCTGAGTCCTTTGTGATCTAGCACAGGAGTGTCTTTTCGGTGTGTCTGTGTCTCTTGATCTGTCCTGCCACCGTCGTCTCTCCAGTGACTGACATCTCTCCGTCAGATGTTGCAGTGGTGGCTTGACTCCTCTCCCTGTGTTCACACATCTCCTTCTCCAATCCAGTTTTCATCTTATTCTATATTAAAACAAATCTAATTGTACAGTGCCTTTGCTTAAAATCCTCCAGTGTTGCCTCATATTTTTAAAATTCCAAACGGGGGCTGCTAGGTGGCTCAGTCAGCTAGGCGTTCAGCTCTTGGTTTCCAGATCATGATCGGGTCCTGATCTCAGGTCCTGGGATTGAGCACCCCATAGGGCTCCGCGCTCAGTGGGGAGTTGGCCTGAGGATTCTCTTTCTCTCTCTCTCTCTCTCTCCTTCTCCCTCTGCCCCCTCCCAACCACCCTCTCTCTCCCTAAAATAAATAAATAGATCTTAAAAAATATAAATTCCAAACGTAGGGGCACCTGCCTAGCTCAGTTGGTAGAGCATGTGGCCCTTGATCTCTGGATCACGATTTCAAGCCCCATGTTGAGCATAGATCTTAATAAATAAATAAATGAATAAATGTAGCACTTAATTAATTCAAAAATAAAAATAAAAATAGGGGCGCCTGGGTGGCTCAGTCGCTAAGCGTCCACCTTCGGCTCGGCTCGGCTCATGATCCCAGGGGCCTGGGATCGAGCCCCGCATCAGGCTCCCTGCTCAGCTCCCTCTCTCGCTATCTCTCTCTCTGTCAAATAAATAAATAAAATCTTAAAAATAAAAAAAAATAAAAAAAATAAAAAAATAAAATAAAAATAAAATAAAATAAATAAAATAAATAAAAATAAATTCCAAACATGACCTTCTCCTTTGGGGAAACTGACGGTCTACCTCTTGCCTGTTCCTGGACCAGTTGATTTGTGTTTCTGGGTTGCTTTCTGGCCTCAAGCTGCCCTGTTCCTTCCTACACCAGCTGAATGTCCTACAGTTCAACTCAATTCTGACACTGTCTGCCCAGACTTAGTATCACATCCCACAGGTTAAGGACTCAGTCCCACTTTGGATGCCAGTCACAAGTAGGAGGTCTCCAGGTTACCCACCACCTCTGTACAACATGGCTACAGGCTCCCACAACCCTGTCTTCAGGTTAGATAATTTTCTCTAATGACTCACAGAACTCAAACGCTTATGCTTATTGCTTTAATATTTAATAAAGCACATGGTAAAGGATGTGGGTATAAAGCCAGATGAAGGGATACATACTATGAGATCCGGAGGGACCTGAGCCCAGGAGCTTCTGTCCCCTTGGCATTGTGGTACACTCTGCTCCCAGTCATGCATGTGCCCGCCAACCTGGAATCTCTCTGAACCATGTACCTTAGGGATTTTTGTTTAGGCTTCCTCACGCAGGTGTGATGGATGAATAACCCAGTCTCTAGCCCCTCTCCTTCCTCAGAGGATGGGGGGATGCTGAAAGTTCCAAGCTTCTGGTCATGGCAGGTCTTTCTCATGACCAGCCCTCATCCACAGACCATCAGGGAGCCCACCCAGAGTCACCTCCTTAGAACAAAACGTATTCCTATCACCCAGGAAATTGCAAGTGATTTCGGAGCTCTCTGTCAGGAACTGGGAGCAGACATCAAATGTGTATTTCTTATGTCACAAGGTATACCACAGAAACTCCTGCACTTTCTGTCCGTAACCACCTGGTTCCCTTCCCAGTGGCCACTGCTAAGGGCCGCCACATTGTCTGACTCCAGGGGACACATTCACTGCTGTTGAGACCTTTGGTAGAATACAGTGTTGTCATTTTCTTATGACTCTTTCCAGAGATGTTTTATGGACCTATGTGTATATTTAGCAAATATGTATATTTAAAAATTATTTTTAAAAAGAATTCTTGCATGAACTTTTCAGTGTTTCTAATCTTTTCCTAATACAAACATTGATGTAGTTAATAACCTTTTACATGTCATTGCACATGTGTGCAAATATATTTGATAAATCTGCAGGCTGGGCACACACGTGTGTAATTAATTGCTCGCCACAGAGTGCCAAGGGCCTGTGTAAAATCCTCCTTGGTTAGTGTATTAAGGTTTTATCTTTGGTGATCGAGTAGGTTAAATGACTCTTACTGTGAGTCTGTTTGAATATCTCTTATATTTCAAATCTATGTTTGCTTCCTTTTCTAGAGCTATCTGTATCTTTTACTTTTTTTTTATTGTGTTGTAGGTCTTCTCTGATTGAGTTTTAAGATTTCTTTATAAGAGAAATTAGGCCTATGCCTAGGACTCAAAGCTGTTGTTTTCCAGTTTGTCATTTGTCTTTGGCTTTGCTCTTGACAGTTTTGTCATGAAGACTTTATGTTGTCAGGCTTATTGTATTTCTATTTAAGGCCCTCTGGCTCTTCGTGTCAGAGTTAGAGCCACCTTCCCCACTCCGCGTTGTCAGAAAATTCTCCCTTTAGTTTCCATGGTTTCTTCTAGGACAACTGTGGTTTCTTTGTTGTTTTTAGTGTTTGCATTTACATCTCTGACTGGTTAGAACTTAGAGCTGTTGTACAGTAGTAACCTCCTGTTTTGTAGGCAGCTCTGCCCACATCCCAGTGGCATCCACTGAACAGCTGCCATCCCCTGTCCAGTGTGCGAGGCCGTTCCCACTACGGACAGAGTTGTTTCTGGACATTCCAGTCTCGCCCCTTGAGCTGTCTGTGAACTATCTGGTTATTTTATAAAACCATCCTTAACGTGGCCCCTGGCGTTGATTTCAACACCTTGCATTCTACTACAGTCAGTCCTTTGTGATTGGGTTTTGGGTTTTTTTGTTTTTGTTTTTGGTTACAAAATGTTACTTTGAGATCATTATAGACACATACATTTGTAAGAAATAGTACAAAGAGATCTTATGTATGTTATGTCCCATTTCCTCTAACGATAACATCTTGTAAAACTGTGGTATGTTATCACAACAAGGATATTGAGGGCGATACCAGTGAAGAGAGAACATTTACATCCCTGCAGGGATTCCACATCTTACCCTTTTATAGCCACAGAAATCTCTTTGTTTTTCTCCCTCCCATCCCTAGCTCTTGGCAACCGCTAATCTGTTTCTGTAATTTTGTCATTTCAAGAATATTATATGACTGGAATAATAGAATATGTAACTTTTTGGAATTGACTTTTTTTCACTCAGCATAACTCTCTGGCGATCCATCCAGGTTGTTGATCAGGTTGTGTATCAATAGTTCATTCCTTTTTATTACTGAGTAAGAAGGATGTACCGCAGCTGGTGTAACCACTCGTCTGCTGAAGTCCATCTGGCTTGCTGCAGGTTGGGGCTGTTCCTGATAAAGTTGCTGTAAATAGTCATTCACAGGTTTTTTGTTTTTGTTTAAGATTTTATTTATTTGTTTGACAGAGAGAGACAGCCAGCAAGAAAGGGAACACAAGCAGGGGGAGTGGGAGAGGGAGAAGCAAGCTTCCCACCAAGCAGGGAGCCCGATGCGGGGCTCGATCCTAGGACCCTGGGATCACGCCCTGAGCTGAAGGCAGACGCTTAACGGCTGAGCCACCCAGGCACCCCAATTCACAGGTTTTTATGTGAACATCAGTCTTCATCTCTCTGGGGTAAATGCCTAGGAGTGTAATTGCTAGGTCGTATGATAAGCACCTGTTTGGTTTGAAAAAACCTGCTGAACTATTTTTCAAGGTGACTACACCATTTTAAACTCCCACTCATGAAGAATGAGAGATCCACTTCCCATAAATCCTCCTCAGCATTTGGTGCTACCTTGAAATCAGGTAGGACGATTCCTCCCTTTTTTTCAGAATTGTTTTGGCTATTCTGGCGCCCCTGCCTTTCCACATAAGTTTTGAAATAATCTTGTCTATATCCATAAAAAGCCTTGCTGGAATTTTGATAACAACTAAATTAAACCTGTATATCAAATTTTGCCTGTTTTTTTTTTATGATTTTATTTTTAAGTTACCTCTACATCGAATGAGGCTTACAACCTCAAGATCAAGGGTTACATGCTCCACCAACTGAGTCAGCCTGGTGCCCCTTGCCTGTTTTTAATTAGGTTGTCTGTCTTATGATGAGTGTAGGGGTTCTTTATACATTCTGAATATAAATCCTTTTATCAGATATATGGCTTGCAATCTTTTTTCTTCCAGTCCATGACACAAGTTTTCATTTTTTTAAAAACATTTTTTCAAAGATTTTTATTTATTTATTTGAAAAAGACAGACAGAGAGAGAGAGAACGAGCAAAGGGGAAGCAGACTCCTGGCTGATCATGACCCGAGCCAAAGGCAGACACTCAACCAACTCACCCACCCTGGTGGTGTGTCAGGTCGAAGAATTAATTGGCTGACTAAGTGGTTAAAGGTTTGTTTTTTTTGTTTTTGGGGTTTTCTTTGGAGATTTTCTTTATTCATTTGAGACAGAGCATGAGCAGGGGGCTCCACCAGAGGGAGAGAGAGAAACAGACTCCCCACTGAGCCAGGAGCCAGACGTGGGGCTCAAGCCCAGGACCCTGAGATCATGACCTGAGCCAAAGGCAGACGCTTAACCATCTGAGCCACCCAGTCATCCTGCGGTTAAAGATTTTTTATGTTTTCACAGAAGTTTGTAGTTTCATCTTTTACATTTAGGTCCATGATCTATTTTGAGTTCGTTTTTGTATGCGTTATGAGGTTGGGGTCTGAGTTCAGTTTTCTGCATGTGAATATTCAGCTCTCTCAGGACAATATGTTGAAAAGATGATTATTTCCCCATTGAGTTACCTGGATATACTTAACTATGAATGTACAGGTCTGTTTCTAGATTCTCAGTTCTGTCCCATTGCGGCCTCCCTGGTTATCGCAGCTTTACATTACATTGTGCCGTTAGGTAGTACACATCCTCCATCGTTGTTCTTTCCCAAATCACTTTCATTATTGCAAGCCCTTTGCATTTATTTCTCTATGATTTTGGAGATTGGTGTGTGCATGTGTACCATCATAAGTTAACATGATGATTGAGTGCTTGGTATTGGAACATTGCATTTAAAATGCTTACTTTGTTGTTGACATATAGTATGGACTCGGTAAGTGCTAGAGGCTGCTTTTTTTTTTCCTGTAAGATTTTATAGTCTTGTGAGGATACTTAGATATTTTGTAAGTATACAAAGCATAATGCTGCTTGTCCTATTTTTCAAATATGCCATTCCTTTGTTTCCTAAGTATATTTTTTATTAGTCAGATCATGTATAACAATTTATGCTTCTAGAGAAGTGTCATTGTTTACCTTTTTAAAATGTGAAAGTAGTGTTTAAAATTATTTTCAAATATGTCTAGCTGGCACACCTGGGGTGGCTCAGTCGGTTAAGTGTCTGATTTGGCTCAGGTCATGATCTCAGGGTCCTGGGATCGAGTCCCACTTCCCCCTTCAGATCAAGTCCCTCTGCTCGGCGAGGAGTCTGTTTCTCCCTCTGTCTGCCATTCCCCCCTGCTTATGCTCTGTCCCTCTCTCTCTCTCTAATAAATAAATAAACAAATCTTAAAAAATAATAAAATAAGCTATGTCTAGCTTTCTTGTCTTCATTTTCAGACTTCTATGGCATATTAGAATAAGACTGCCCTCCCATGGTGAAAATAAGGTAATCTGTCTAATAAATTTAATGGGCTCATTTTTGGGGTGAAAATATTTAGAAATATGTATCTTTTTTAAGATAAGTGGGGAGTTAGAGGTAGACTATTCTGTGGTCTCAGAATGGACACAGACAGTAAAATCCCCATAGTTGTAGTGTCACAGCTGCTCACCAACCCGAGGCTTGTCGTGAGTCACAGGTGTGAAGTCACCTGTTCCCTCTGGGGAAGCAGCTTCCTCATCCTAGAAATTTAAATGAGGCTGCTTCTAGATCCAAAGTTCTGTTGTTCCCTTTGTTCTATATGGCACCTTATCTTTGTCTTTCTGTTATTTGGGGGTTTCCACTTCATAGCCAACCCCGTCCTTTAATCCCATCTGAGAATTCTTGGAGTCACCTTTGAGACTTAGTAGTCTGACATCCTCCGTGTTTTCTGTGGAATTATATAATATTGCTGCAAGTACCCTTTAGGTGAGAGGAACACTTTTGTTTCTTCAAAGTATTGAAATGATTAGACATATAGATAAGACATGGACCCAGGAAGCGGAACTGCCATTACTTATGTAACAGTTATTAAGGTTAACAGTTATTAAGAAAATTTATTTAAAAAATTTTAAGAAGAGGGCTGTGCTCCCGGTGGCAAAGTTCTGATTGGCGGAGCAGGATAACGAATGACGTTTGCTGGGGGGGGGGGGGGGGGGGTGTGTGGACTGGGAAGGGTGTGGAAGAGCCTCTGGGGTGATGAGCATGGTTTATATCCTGATCTGCATCATGCCACATGCAAAAATTAACTCAAAATGGAACACAGACCTAAGTGTAAGAGCAAAGACTCCTGAATATTAGGAGAAAACATAGATGTCAGTTTTTATGACCTTGGATTAGACCTTGTGACACCAAAAGCACAGGAATCAAAAGAAATTTCATCAAAACCAAAATTAAAAATTTTATTTCTGGGGCACCTGGGTGGCTCAGATAGTTAAGTGTCTGTCTTTGGCTCAGGTCATGATCTCCAGGTCCTAGGATTGAGCCCCCACATCAGGCTCCTGGCTGGCTCATCAGGAAGCCTGCTTCTCCCTCTCCCTCTCCCCCTGCTTGTGTGTTCTCTCTGTCCCTCTCTCTCAAATGAATAAATAAAATCTTTAAACAATAAAATAAAAAGAAAATCGAATTTTTTTTGTCCTGCGCCAGAGGATACCTACCATCAAGAAGTCGGAAAAACAACCTACAAAATGGGAGACAAATTTTGCAAGTCCTATATCTGATAAACGACTTGTGTCTGGAATAGATAGAGAACGAGACAACTCAGTAATAAGAAGAAGAATAACAGCAACAGCCAATTTAAAAATGGGTCAAGAATCTGAACAGACATTTCTCCAGAGAAGATAACAGATGGTCACCAAACACCAGAAGAGATGCTTGACATCACCAGTCGTCAGGAAAATGCAAATCAAAACCACAGTGAATTACCATATGGCTGCTACTGAAAAGATGGGCTACAACAAAATGTACGAGAGGACAGTAACTAGTATTGGTGAGGGTGTGAAGAAATTGCAACCTGTATGTGCTGCTGATGGGAATGTAGAATGGTGCAGCCACTATGAAAAGTAGTCTACAGTGCCTCAAAAAGTTCAACACAAAATTGACCTGCCAATTAACACTTCTAAGTACGTACCCAAAAGTGAAGACCGATGTCTACACAAACCTTGTAATACACAGGTATTTATAGCAGTATTATTCATAAGAGCCAAGAAATGGAAACAGCTTGTATGTCCGCCACCTGATGAGTGGGTCAGTGAATGTGGGCTGTGGATTCCGGAGAGTGGAATGTTACTCGGTGTTAAACAGGAATGCAGCCTGGACACAGCTGCAGCGTGGACGGACCTTGGAAACATGCTTAGTGGAAGAAGCCAGACAAAAAACACTGCCTATTGAAGGATTCCATTTATATGAAGCATCCAGAGTAGGAAAACCCATAGAGACAGAACGTGGATTTGCAGTTGCCTAAGGTGGGGAGTTACCTTCAGCGGGTAAAGGGTTCCTTTTTGGAGTGATCCAGTATTCTGAAATAGATTGTGTTGATGATGCCAGCCCTGCATACACTAAACACCACCCAACTGGGGCACCTGGGTGGCTCCGTCGGTTAAGCGTCTGACTCTTGATCAGGACCCAGGTCCTGAGCTCAGGGTCGTGGGATCCAGCCCAGCGTGGGGCTCCACGCTCAGCTGGGAGTCTGCTTGAGATTCTCTCTCTCCCTCTGCCTCTTCTCTGGCTCACATGCACGCACTTGGTCTCTTTCTCTTAAATAAATAAAGAAATCTTAAAAAAAAAAAAAAAAAGAAAACCAATGAACTGTGTTCTTTAAATTTCTCAATAAAGCTGTTATTAAAATAACATGGGAATATAAATGAATAGGATTGGCTATGAGTTGATTAGTTTCAAAACTGAGAAGTACATGGAAATTCATTGTATTGTTTTGTCTGCTTTTGCTTCAGTTGTATTTTCCTTTTAAAAAGGACTCAAAATGCAAGTCTTCATATCAGGACTTCACGTGACTGATTGTGCCCTGCATGGAAAGCTGGGAATGGCACATTGCTTTTGCTTCTTGCCCTCATTTGTCCCTGTGTTTCTGCCCTTTTGGCCCCTCTTTAAGCTCTTCCTCTGTCTAGGGAAGGGTTCATTTTAAAGCAGTTCTCTTTATTTCCATGTTCACTGCTGGGAATGCACACCTTGCTTGAGCACTCGTTGGAGCTGATTGGGAAGGAGGGTCTGTTTCGAAGCTCCCCAGATCCTGTGATAGGAACTGTCCTAAATCCCCACGATAACACTGAATGTGCGCCCTCTGACTGTTGTAAAGCACGGTTTGCGGCAGAACTGGAGGGATGGGTCAATGCCAGGAAGAAAGAAGATGTGCAGGATAAAAATGATCACGTCCTTACGATGAGGATAAAAGCTTTTCCTTTCCCTTCAGTGATGTAATTCAGAAATGTATTGAACCAAGGCAGTGTGCTAGCCTTTGGTGAGGGTTGGGCACAGATGAGGAGGCAGTGCTTGCACCCAGCATGGCTAAAGCACTGTGGAGAATGTGAGAAGAGGCCAGGAATAACCAGCTGAGCTAAGTTAGACTGTGATCGTGCAAAAGAGAAGCATAGCGTACTGGGAAGATTTGGATGGGGTGTTTGAGAAGCCACATCTGCTCTGGTAGAATCCAGGAAGAGCTGCTGAGTGAGTGACTTTTGACCCAGACGTTTGAGGTCATGTTTGATTTTGGTGGATGCAGAGGATGGCATCACAAGTACAGAGAAGCCGGAAATTACAGAGTGTATGTGAGAAACAGTAAGTTATCTTGGGGCTGGGGCATAAAAAGATATAAACATGAAATAAAAAGCTTAAAAACCATTATCTGAGTAGGTGAAGGGGGTTAAGAGTACATTTACTGTGATGAGCATTGATAATACATAGAATTGCTGAATCACTATATTAGAACCTGAAACTAATAGAACACTGAATGTTAACTATGGGAATTAAAATTTTTAAAATCATTATTTTCAAGTTGGAGATCACGGACAGTCTTGAAAGGTAGTTTAAGAAGTTTTTGTAATTCAGTGATCACTGAGAACTATCCGAGGCTTTCCACGCGGAGACTGACTGTAATTAATCCAGCTAGCGTGCAGGTCTCTTTGGTTGATCATATTAGATTTGGATTGGCAAAACGAGGCCAGGAACTGATTTTTGATATTCCGACCAGGAAATACAGCAGTTGTGACATAGTGAGAATGACGAGGGTGTGGCAGTGCGGCAGGACTTGCTGCAGAGGTGCAAGAGGGGCGGAATACTCCCGAGCAACTGGGAAAGAGAAGGCCAAGAGGGATGGTGACAGTCTGAAGAATTGTTTAGGGTTGATTTGATTGCGTTTTAAAGCTGCAGTTGTTTGGGTCTACTTTTAAGAGTTATTTACTCCCAGGTGAGGCCCACATTGAGATGTGGGCTTCAGAGGCCTTCCCTTAAAGGTATGGCTGATGCGTAGAAATGGACAAGATGGCCAGGGGGACAGAGAAAAGAAGGCCAGAAGATGAATATTGGGGGACACTAGCCACTAAAGAGCAGCCCGAAAGCTGGTGTCTCTGGAAGCCAAGTAGCAAAGACTCTCCAGAAGTAAGCACCATACAGAGTTTCATAGGGATGAGCACTGACCAAGCCAGTGTGTCATTGTGGGTAAAGGTGATGATCAAGTCCTAGATCTGGCATGGTCATTTAACCTTGTTTTCCAGTTTCCACACCTGAAAAACAGGTACCAAGTACAGGTGCCTGCCTCGTAGCAGTGCTGTGAGGATTATGTTAGTAAGTGCTGGTGAAAGCATTGTCAGGCTTATCCACATGGTACGATTTGGGAGAAACAGAGAATTGGTTAGTCAGGTACAGTACGTTGAGGACTACGTGAGCGTAGAGGTGATAAGGACAGAAGGAAGGCAGTTCTTTCAAAAAAGTTGGAATTATTAAGGAAGGAAAAATAATGCAGTAGTTTTAGGAGGAATACACTTGATTTAAAACACACACACACACACACACACACACACACTCACACACTCTTTAGGGGCCCCCGGGTGGCGCAGTTGGTTAAGCGTCTGACTCTTGGTTTCAGCTCAGGTCCGGATCGCAGGGTCATGAGATCGAGACCCAGGTTGGGCTCTGTGCTTGGCACAGAGTCTGCTGGAGATTCTCTCCCCCTCTCCCTTCTGCCTTTCTTGCTTGTACTCTCACTCACTCTCTCTCTCTCTCTCTCAAATAAATAAATCTTTAAAAAATAAAAAAATAAACTTTAGTTTTAGTGACTTCAGGTGATTTTCAAAAAGTATTAAGTTTTTTCCATGAATTCAATGATGATTTTTATTGTAGTATTTGGGAGAAAATATGGATGGGTTGTCTTTGAGATTTTTTTCTGTCTTGAAGTCCTTTATAAGCCCAGTAAGGTGTAGTAGTGATTTATTTTCAAACTTTAATGGATTTCAAGTGAGTAATATTTTATATTTGCCATAGAATGGATTTGTGGCAGAAAACTTTTAAATTTGGTTTGGTTGTTTATGATTTTTATTAGTGATTTGTGTTTTTGTAAACTTATAACCAAAAATGGTTAACAGCTGTGGGATGAAAAACAACATTAATAACAGGAAATTAACTGCAGTGATTTCAGGAATCATTTCCAGCATTTAAAAATTTTTTGTTCTGTCTCTTTAGAAAAAGATAAACTTAGCTACTTTAAGCTCTACTACTGACATAGTAGACTGATCTGTTTAACCTTATGAATTGAATTATTAATTTTATGTGCGCCTGGGTGGCTCAGTCTTTAAGCATCTGGCTTCAGCTCAGGGCGTGATCCCAGACTCCTGGGATCGAGCCCCATATCGGGCTCCTCTGCTGGGAGCCTGCTTCTTCCTCTCCCGCTCCCCCTGCTTGTGTTCCCTCTCTTGCTGCCTGTCTCTCTCTCTCAAATAAATAAAAATCTTACAAAACAAAAAAAGAATTATTAATTTTAAGACCTGGGTTCTTAAAATTTCAGTGAACATTTTACTTATGTTCTTACAAGTGGTGGGGTATCACAGTTTTATTTTTCTGATATATTAGAGCAAAATGAATTATTGGAACTATTGGAACTTTAGAATATTTTAATTTTAAAATGATTATCATTGTAATATATCCTCTTCATGTTAGCAGCTTCATAATCTTTTATTTGTCTCATTACTCAGTAATTTTGCAGTATAGTAGTTACTCATATTTTATGAACCGTTACGGTTTACAAAGCAGTTTCACGTAATTTTTTTAAATTGAAGTATAGTTGACACACAGTGTTCTGTTAGTTTCAGCTGTACAACATAGTGATTGACAAGTCTGTACATTACTCAGCGCTCACCTCAGTAAGTGTAGTCACTATCTGTCCGCACACATTATTGCAAAATCATTGACTCTATTCCCTATGCTGTACTTTTCATCCCCATGACTGACTTATATTATGGTTGGAACGCTGTACCTCTTAATCCCCTTCACCTGTTACCCATTGATCCACCCACCTCCCCTAGGGCAACCATTCTTTGTATTTAAATCTATTTGTGCATTTGTTTCATAAATTCCACATATGTGTGAAATCGTCTGGTATTTGTCTTTCTCTGACTTATTTTACTTAGCATAATACCCTCCAGGTCTATTCATGTTGTCACTAATTGTACAATTTCATTCTTTTTATGGCTGAGTAATACTCCATTGTATATATATATGCACCGTACCTTCTTTATCCTCTCATCTATGGGACACGTGGGCTGCTTCCGTATCATGGCTATTGTGAATACTGCAGTAAACACAGGGGTACATAATCTTTACAAGTTAGTGTTTTCATTTTCTTTGGGTAAGTACCCAGTAGAGGAATTATTGGATCATATGGTACTTCGGCTTTTAATTTTGAGGAACCTCCATACTGTTTACACATTGGCCACATGAATTTACATTCCCACCAACAGTGTAATAAGGTTTCTTTTTCTTGACATCCTCATCAACACTCATTATTTCTTGTCTTCTTGATTTCAGCTATTCAGGCAGGTGTGAGGTGATATCTCATTGTAATTTAGATTTGTGTTTCCCTGATGAGTGATGTTGAGCATGTTTTCACATGTCTGTTGGCATCTTTCTGTCTTCTATGGAAAAATGTCTCTAATAAAAAATGCCTCTGCCCATTTTTTAATAGGATGGTTTGCTTTTTGGGTGTTGAGTTGTGTAAGTTTTCTTTATATATTTTGGATACTAACACTTTATCACATATGTCATGTGCAAATATCTCCTCCCATTCAGATTGCCCCCCCCCTTTTTTTTGATGGTTTCCTTTGGTGTGCAGTTTTTTATTATGATGAAGTCCCAATAGTTTATTTTTGCTTTTCTTTCCCTTGCCTCAGGAGACATATCTATAAATATGTTGCTATGGCCGATGTTCGAGGTATTACTGCCTATATTTTCTTTCAGGAATTTTATGGTTTCAGGTCTCACATTTAGGTTTTTAATCCACTTTTAGTTTATTTGTGTGTATGCTGTAAGAGTGTAGCCCAGTTTCATTCTTTTGCATGTAGCTGTCCTGTTTTCCCAGCACCATTTATTGAAGAGACTGGCTTTTCCCCATTGTATATTCATGTCTCCTTTGTTGTAGGGTAATTGCTCATACAAGCATGGCTTTATTTCTGGGCTCGTATTTTGTTCCATGGATCTATGAGTCTATTTTTGTGCCAGGACCATACTGTTTGATTAGTATAGCTTTGTAGGGTACCTTGAAACCTAGGATTGCAGTACCGACAGCTTTGTTCTTTCTTGAGATTGCTTTGACTGTTCAGAGTCTTCTGTGGTACCATACAAATTTTAGTATTATTTGTTCTTATTCTGCGAAAATTCATATACATTTTTAATTCAATCCTCAGGGCAGCCTAACTGATGAGTATTGTCACCATTACCCTTTGTGGATGAGGAGACAGACTCAAAGAGGTTGTCACTTACCAGGACTATAAAAGGACTTGAATTTCTGGTTTTGTTCTTCCAACTCAAAGCTCTGCATCCCTGGGCTCATTCTGTCATATCACTACTGGTGGTTAACTTTTATTATCTTTATTTTATTTTATTTTATTTTATTTATTTCATAAGTTAGGCTCCACGCCCAGCATGGGGCCCAATATGGGGCTTGAATTCGCGACCCTGAAATGAAAACCTGAGCGGAGATCAGGAGTTGAGATGCTCAGCCAACTGAGCCACTCAAGCAGTCCACCTTCTATTACATTCATCACACTTTGATCTTGTCCCTATAGTTTACAAACAAAGTAACTGTTTTGTTCCACGTTTCCAAACTTGGGTCAGAATTTAGAAATTAAGTAAATTTCCTGTAGAGCATTGTTCTCAGCCAGCTGCCATGAGACTCCACCCTCACCACTTGCACCCCCCCCCATTGGCAGGTTGGCAGACATTGTTGGGTGCCCCACTGTGGGAGTGGGGTGCAGGTGCTCTTGGCGTTTTGTGGGCAGAGACCTTCTGCAAAGGAGAGGACAGTCCATCCCCCACTTCAGTCCCAGAGCAGTCCAGTCCAGGGTGCCAGCAGTGCCGTAGTTGTAGGCCCTCACTAGGAAGAACAAGACCCATTTACCTGTTGCTGACCTGGGTGTTCAAACTCTCCACCCTACCTTACATATATGCAATATTTTTCTACTATGCTCCAAATTTTTTAAAATCTAGTTTTTGTGGTAGTTCAAGATAAAGGTGATTATGTTTCATAGCACAAGCATAATTTGGAGTATTTCGGGACTGTCCCTATGAGAAAGCATTGATACTGTGCTAAAAGTATTATATTTAAGTTAGAGTTTTCTGAAAAATAGTTTATGTTCCTGGGTGGGAGAAGAAAAATTAAACCAAAGCACAAGTATTTTATTTCAAGCCAATATTTTAATGTTGTTTTTTTTTTTAATTTTCCAGCTTTGCCTATGTTGAATGTAAATAAAAAATACATAGGGTACGCTTAGCTTTTGTACAGACCTTTAGTTTCTTTGTGTTTTGTTTAGTACTCTGCGTGTTCAGTTATACCAGCTGTATTTTCAGAGTTGTTTAGTTTGTCGTGTTTGAGTAAACAGTTTGTGTAGAATGGACAGTGTCCAGCTCTTCCAGCCAAGGTCTCACAAGGGACATCTTGAAAGTGCTCCTTAGCTTTGAGGTGACATTGTCCTATGACCTAACAATTGATGTACTGTTGCAAGCTTATAATAACTGAGATAATAAAGAATGTGGATTACAGATTTTATATAGACACTATTTTTATAGAGGTTTTATAATCAGGTAATAATAATTAAATTAAAAAAGCATGTGCTGTAGTCCGAAGCCAGATGTTATGAATAGCATCTGTCAAGTTAATAACACAGAAGGCCTTATTATGAGGAGTTAAACATGGACAGTAAAGCTCTAAGATATGAGAATTTGAATAAGATTATATGAAATCATACTTCAACATTAACAGAAACATTACAGTACTACCCGAGTTATTAAAAAAAGAATAAGAATAATATAATGTACTCTTCATGTAACCATTCTTGTCAATTTTGATTTGCTAACAGCAAATGAAAGAGCACAAATTTTGCTAAGTCAAGCATTCCAATTACAGTACAGTTCTTTTTAAAATGCACTTGATAACAAAGTGTTAAATACTGAATGTGTTATTTTTTTTGTTACTGAGAAAAGAATGTTCAAGCATAAGATTTATGCAGAATCCGTTTGTATAGAAAAGGAAACTGCAGTAGATACATGTTTCTCTTAATCCTGATGTAGCAATAGTTTTGCAAAATTCTGTTGAAATTTTTTGTCGTAAAGTAAGTCAGTGGACTTACCATTTAGGAATAGCTTTTGCTTGTTTGCATAATACCACCATTTTTAATAGAGTTCAAGTATTCCAAATGTAACAATTTTTAAATTTTATATTAAATGGATAATAACTACTTCCTGAAGTTCCCGAGCTGCACACTCATTCTGCTCACGACACAGCGGAAAGCTGCAGGCTGCACTTCCCAGTACCTCACGGGGTTGTTGGATAAACTTATTGCACTGTATAAAGATTTCTTCATCTTCGGTACTGTTGGGCAGAAGTCATTCACTCCTACTTTCGTAATTGAATTAGAGTGAAGGAAGATTATCTGTAGCAGTAGGAGAAAGTACACAATCAATGTAAAATGAAGGTGTTCTTGTTATAGTCCACATTTGTTCATGGGTTTACTTGTCCGTTTATTTCACACTGATTTGAATGTATTTCATTTAAAATATATGTACGTGTGTGTTTATGCCTGTTGAATATTTATTATGCCCACTCAGGATCTATGTGACGCACGAAAGTGTTGTGTGTGTGCAGAGCCACAGAGGCTCCCGCCATGGCCCAGAGTGCACTGCCCGGTCAGCACACAACGCCCTCCCCCCCTCCTCTTACCTCTGTAGCGGTGTATGCACGTGCTTACTCCAGTGCGTGTTGACAACACTGGGTTTTAAAAGTGCTACAAATGAGCAGAACGAAATTGAATGCTCCCAACATGAGGCTTGTGAATATGAATTGTTAGCTAGCATTTTCTGTGATCAAGGCAAGAAGTGTAGAGCTCTTTTTTCTAAGTTGCTTTCCAGAAAAATATGTCTGTTAACAGCTTGAATATATATGTGTAACACAGGATCAATAGTCAAATCTTTATTTGTACTAGTGGACAAAATACAGTTTTATAAACTGCATATATGTCTTTTATATTATTACTCAGAAAGAATGGACAGTATAGGGACTTCCCTCCATTCTCTTTAACATCCCTTTAAATTCTTCTTTGGTCTTTTTGGCAACTGAGATTTCTGAGAAGTAAGAGCAGTCTACTGACAGCATTTTGGCAGATGAAAGAGTAGAAGCCTTTTGCGGGTAAGGCCAAGGTATCAGTTCTGGCTGCCATTACCTCTAGATTGTACCTTTACATTTTGGTGAGATTGATCTGAGCCAGTCATGAGAACTCTAGGCATTGCTAAAACCTTTAAGTTGGGTGTTGGAGCCCCCTGTGCCCTCCATCAGTCTTGGGGGTTTTGTGAGAGGTGCTTTATGTGCTTCATGCATGTTTTCCCGCAGCTCATAGTCATTGCAAGGCGTAGTTTTCCACAGAATCGACCTCACTGGGGAACGGTGCTGGATGTTGGTGTGTTTGCTTTGTGGACATTTGCTGAAGTGTACCCTTATGACTTGTGTTCTCCTTTATAATTCTGTTTTTTGTGTGTTCTATTCATTAAAAAAAAAAAAATGTTAGTAAGAGTATGGGGAGATTTAAAAGCAGCCAGAAGTTGGAATCAGAGTAAATTCTTTACTTGTGAATAAAGAATGCAAATTGGGGATGGCTTGAGAAAGGAGAGACTCAGGTTTTGCTCACTGGTCAGACATTTAAATGCAGCACTGAAAAAAAAGTAAAGCTCATAGCCTTGAGATGAACATCTGCTTATACCACGTCCATTGTGATGGCTTTTGTCTCAAAGGAGCGTAGTGGACAAAACTTGTTTAAAGATAAATTGGGAAGAAATCTAAAAGAAGCAAGTGACTCAGGCCCAGTTTTGTTCTCAATGTGTTTTTGCTTCTTGGCAGATGAGGATGTTGTAAATCAAGGAAAGCACATGAGAAAAGTGAACTAAGATGAAATGGGATTAAGTGGGAATTCTTAATTTGAGGATTTTAGATGAAAATCAGAGAGATCTGTGAAACTCATAAATTGTGTACAAAGTATTATCTTCATTTTTTGTTCTTGGGAGGATCTAAAACTTTATCAGATGCTGCAAGGATTCTGGGGCCCTTCCCACCTAGTCAGGAGTTGCCAGATTCAAACAAAAAGGTTTCTAACAATGAAGAAGAGGAAAGGGGAACCCATGATGCCCCAAATACTGACTTCTGATTATGTATTCTGAGATCAATTTTTAAAAATCATACCCACTTCTAATCTAGCACTACACTGATAATGAAAATACCTGGGATCTTGTCCACCCGCTCTTGGTGAAACGTTTCCAGAATGAAAGGGTATGTGATCCTCCTCGGATTCCTCCTGACCAGTCCTGCCTTTACATAGCCCCTGCCGCCCCCGAAACCTGAAATTAGCCAGGTCAGTAGCTTTGCCACAGTGGCTTCAGCAATAGGAGGACCTAGAGGATGGAAGGGGGTACCTGAGCATTTTAGCTAACGTCTGCTTAGAAGACGTTTCTTCAGAACACCCCAGGCAACCTGCCGAGTCGTTACATGTCATGTGAGTTACACTTGCTGCTTGCATGAAGTTTGCTTCAGATACTCATGCGTCTCACAGAAAGGAAGGAAAGTACTAGTATCTACAAAACACAGGTGGAAGAATGTTTTACCTGGAGGTATTTCAACTCCTGTAATCCTGGAGGGATTTTTTTTAGCTTGTTGTTTTCCAGGTGTATTTCTCTAACTCGTGGGATGTTAGCAAGACTTCCATTTTCGATGTCTGTGATTCTGTTATTTCCTAGGCCCAGCCTAAAAATGGCATAAAATGCATCAACTCTTAGGCAGACGTTGTGATAGTTGGCCCAAAACACCACAGCTGCATGGGACACAAAAGCCTGACCTATTTGCGTGTGTTTAGAGAAAGGTTCTTCCTGGTTGCACGTCATAACCCATTTCATGGTGTGATGGCTGTCTGTCTCCTCTGCTGTCACCAAACTCTGTAGCTAACCTACACCAACCAAAGGGTCATCTGAAAAGTTCTTTTCCTCATTTCACTTGGTGTCCCTCTACCACCCCCAAGACAGAGTAGGGTATAGCTGTCCCTGTTCGTTTTATCTTCGTGACGGTGACAGACTTGATTAGGTCCCTCCGCTTCCGCCAGGGGTCTCGTTAGTATCTCCTTCGTATCCCAACAGCTTCTGAGTTAGGGTTTGGAGGGGTTTTACCTTTGCAGTTCTTTGTATCGTTTAAAATCCTCGAGTTCCACGGTTGAAATTTTATTGTAGTCTAAATGCAGCTCCAGTAAAGTTGATGGTAGATCTAGGGTAAGAAAAGGAATAAGCACGTCAGATGGAGTAAAACCAAGCCCCACTGATTGTTCATGTACTTGTGCAATTTCACACCGTAGTCTTAGGCAGTCCTTTAGAGATCTGCTATTTTTTTCAACTTTTTATTACGGAAAATTTCACACAGAAATGGAAGCTAGTGTCATGAGCCACCACACTGCAGTGTCCAGTTTTCCACATGTCTTTCGTCCACCACATCAGTTATCTGTCATTGGCTTGTCCGTTGGTTTTCCTTCATTCACTTGTTTTTTGCTGGAGTATTTAAAATCAAATCCCACACATGTCACTTCACCTGTGAAGGCGTCACCCGGTGTCCTTAACTCCTCTCAGGTCCTCTTGTTTCCACATAACCACCTTGTCAGTGTCACATCTAAAGGAAGTCGCAGTGATTCTTCATGATCACGGAATGTTCCTTTCCCTAACGATCTCAGAGAAGTGTTTTACAGTTGATTTTTTCAGGTCGGGATCCAAATAGAAGTTTACAGAATGCATTGGGTTCTCCCATCTCTTAAAATTTCTTTCACTATTAAATAGTAAACTTTTTTCCCTGTCTTGCATTGACGTTTTTCGGTTATTGGTTTGTTTGAGGTACTCATTTGTGGATTGGACTGAGACTTCTGCATTTTGTTTGTCCTAGTCATTTCTTAGAAGCTAGTGGTTAGATGGAGAGACTGGATTAAATTCAGTAGATCAGCCTTTCACCTGATGGTCTTAGCGCTCGTCGATGAGCGCTACAGGATCTGTTATTTCATTAAGAATGGGAAAACGGTGATTTTCTGATTTTGTCACGCTTAATATATTTATCAGGTAGGATTCGTATCTAAAGAATTTTCCTTCATCAATTATTTAGTCACTGTGTAATACAATTTTAACAGAAAAGGCTTGCTTCTAACATAAAATGCTTGCTTCTTATAAGTAATGAGTTGGTGCAATGCCCAGAGGTGACCAGTGAAAGTTTTTTAAGTATTTTTCTGAACACCTGGGTTTTTACTCTGATATATTGGATCTGTTGCAGTATTTATTCTCTTCAGTTAGTAGTAGTTTCTGCATAAAGAGAAGCACCTACAGTATAACCTGGCACATGCCAGGTACCCTATGAATGTGCACATCTTCTCTTCTCAGCCCTTCACGTTCTGACCCCAGCCGTCCCCAGATTAACCAGAATATTAAATCACACGTTATTTATTAGGCTTCTATATATAACGTATTATTTGTCAATCATAGGTTCTAGTTAGCTAGCTAGGGAAAGTTTTCTTTTTTCCAACTCTTATGGAAAACATTTCCTTCCTTTATTAGTGTTTAAGTCTGTTGAAAGTAACCAAAGCAACCTTATAAATATCAGTACTCTTGCTGGCTGAATTTATATTGATTCCAGAGTCTGCTTTGGATTTTAGAAGTAAAAAAAACTAGAGAGAGCAGGAAAGCAATTCTAAACTTGGGAGAGTTCTAATTTTTTGAATTCTGGTAAGTCGGGCTGAATTATATTTATGGAATGACTGTGTCCTCCAATATGTAAAAGAACAGAGGGGAGGTTCTTTCTTCAGAGACCTTACATACTAGTTGAGCAAATCTGTCACACATACAGAAATCATCGGTGTTCTCACCTGTTCTAGAATATGTTGTGGCAACTCAAAGAGAGAAATCCGTTCGTGTTGAGCAGTCAGGGAAACTTTTTGGAAGAGGTTTTGTAGAACTTGAGGGGACGGTTCCCTTTGCTGGGGCATGGAGAAAAGGGATGACGCAAGAGAAGAGCAGAGCCCCTGCAGGGTACGTGAGCAGTGTAGGCGTCTGGGTGGGAGCTCAGTGACTGTTAGCACACACGTGGCTGCTTTTGCGCAGATCCTTCTATTCCTACCCTGTGTTCAAAAGGTGTCTTCTCCCCTCCATGCAGTGCTGCTCTGTAGCAGACTTTTCCAAGTGGCCTGGGAGGAAGGCATGTTTCACCTCTCCTTGTGTTAATATGTCAGGTCTGGTCAGGACCCTTTCGTCTTCTGCCTAATTTCATCCTGCTGCAAGGGATAGTGATGATTGGATTTCCACAGTCAGCCTTCCCATTTTAGCAAATAAATGATAAAAACAAAAAACATCAATGGCTTTTGAATGTTATAGGGATCTTGAAAGAGCAGTTATATAAGTTGAGAGATTTAATTCCAATCTAAATTTCTAAGGATAGTGGCACCTGAGTGGTTCAGTCGGTTAAGCGTCTGCCTTCTGCTCAGGGCATGATCCCAGAGTCCTGGGATCGAGGCCACATTGGGCTCCCTGCTCGGCAAGGAGTCTGCTTCCCCTTCTGCCTCTGCCCCTCACCCCTGCTCATGCGGCTCTCTCTCACAAATAAATAAAATCCTGACATTCTAAGGATATAATACGTTCCTTAAGCCTTTGGAAAAATCTTGAAAACATCATTAGAGGTCAAGCCTTCGTTTTTAAGATACACTGAAACTTGAAGAGACTTGCTCTCGGGATGTGTTGCAGTGTAGGAGAGGCTGCTGGTGGGCACAGCTCTGGGGCAGCGAGCACCAGCCTTTCTCCTCCCTGACCCTCCTCTCCTCCCCTCTGCCTGCCCCTCACTTTCGTGTCCTGTCAGCATGTCAGAGGCATTTTATGTATAGAACGTATTAGGTGGCATGTATTTTTGTTGGTGGTGTCTGAAAGATGAGAGAGAAATCATTTTAGGTTTGTTGTTGAAAAACAGCCACCTTACTGAAAGCTAAATAAGGTGGCTTTTTAATTGTGTTGTTCTGAATTAAACTGATTTTTCCTGTATAAAAAAATTGTCTTTCCAACTTGTACTTCGTATGATTTTTCTCCTAAGTGAAAGATCATCACTTGGTTCCTAAGCGCAGCTTTGCTGCGTCCTTTAACTTAAGAGCTGTTTGTTTTGTTCATCTTCCGCATCAGGTGAGTAGTAGAAAAAGGTTTCGATGAAGTCTCTGCTTTTCCTGTGGACACTGAAGGACAGAGCTGTTTGAAAGGAAACTATATGATCGATCACAGGGGTTATTTCTGACTCATGTCATCATCACGGCAGAGGGCGAGCACCCCTGTCAGAGACGGTTCCCGAGAAAGGTGAGCCGATGCAGCTCACCGCCGCACGGAGGGCTTGCCTAGAGCGCTAGGAACCGGTCCCATAGCGAACTGAAGAAGCACCTTCCTTTGAGGCACCAGCTTCAGGTCCCATCATAAAGAACAAGTCTCCATCACGTCAGGAGAGGGCGTTCACTGGGTGCCTGACACCATCCTCAGACCTTTCTGTGCGCTGGCCCATTAATCTGCACAGCACCCGAGTGAAGAAATGGGGCACGAGGGGCACGCCCACCCCTGCCAGAGCCTGCATCTGCCCCAGTCTGGCCCCGTGCATCTTCCCCAACCTTCTTCTCTAGAGAATGTCCACCTCTAGCAAGTACTTCACAGAATGACAGGTATAGATGAGTAAATGTTAGGAAGAAGGAATAAAAAGTGCATTACTTCTTAATGTTTGTTCTCACTGGGGAAACAAAAAGATTCTGGTTTCATACTGGGAAAAAGAAAAAGCACTGGATAGGGCTCTTTATGTGTGTGAGGAAACAACAAATTTCACACTACCTTGACCAGATATACTGATGAAAAGTGTTCTGACCACCTTGGGTTTTGATAGTGTCAGTATATTTCATGGTCATTTAAAGGCGACAATTTTTTTTTAAAGTACGTTATCTTAAATGAATACAAACCTTTAGGAATTGAGGTCAGTTTTGCTTCTGCAATTCTGATATGGAACACTGTCACTCCTTCAAATGCCCCTGGTTCAATTCCATTATTATCGAGAGGGTTTGCACTCATTTCTGTGGGGGCAAATGACATAATTTAGCATGCATCCGTTGTGTATGAAGGAGACTCAGTGCGGGTACAGACATCGCAAGGACATTTCACTCACTGGGTTTATTTCTGTGTCTCTCTATTCCCTTTTGTTGCTGTCAGAAGAAGACTGCTTCATACTACATAGTACAAGTAGCAATATGCTTATATCACGGTAGATTAATACTAGAATAGATTTATTATAGAGGATATATAAATAGATTTTTGCTTTGAATTGCTAAGTCAGTGACTTGTTATCACTCTGTTCTGACCATGACAATATTTTGTTGTATTAATCTTATATTAGAAGAAAGATGAGCCTTCATATAATTTAAAACATTTATGTTTTCCAAGATACATTTGTCACCTAAGTTTTAAATTATAAGTCAATTAGAGATTGTTATTTTATTAACAGAAATATAATTTTGGGGAGATGCCAGTAAGTGAGGCTGTTTGGTAAGTGCCAGGCATTTGGCTGACCTAAGTAAGTGAGGAAGTGAATGAGAATATTGATTACGAATTTTGAGTGAATATTGGAGAGGAAGATGATGTGGTTATACGATGGGTGTTAGATGTAAAATAGGGTAGAGTTTATAACAGAAGTTTCTACGGCAGAAATTTCCTCAGCTCAGCAATCTTGAAGCAGATAATGTAAATTAGATGTACATCTCAAATAATCTCTAAATTAATTTTATACATTGTGTATGAGTAGTTTATATAACACATTAAAAATACTACCCTTTTGGTGAAAGCGTAACCTTATTTTTTTAAAAAATGCTACCTTTAAATTAAATATGAATAATGGATTTTACAGATTAGGGTGCAGTCAGAAAACTGAAACCACAATAGGTGTTTGAAAAGGGATCTTGAGAGTGTCTGTTAGAAACAGCATATTTTTTTAAGGGCTATAAATTTTGTTTGATGCTTTGATTTGTAAATGGCTTAGCTAGTTAAAGATTATTAGATTTAAAAAGTTGATTTTGGAACTTACCAGTCTTATACATTGTTGGTGATGATGAAGACCTATCTTTGCATATTGCATATAATTCCAGAACATTTCATCCGTTTGCATAAACTTACCTAGAACATGTAAAGTAGTCATGCCTTTGAATGTCTCCTTTTGTATTTTCTTAACTTTGTTATCATGAATTCTGAGTTCTGCTAGGGACTTGGGGAGGTTAAATGGTATTTCACTTAGTTGATTGTGGGACAAATAGAGCCTTCTCAACTTCTTTGTGGTTAGAAAAGCTTTTGGGTGAATCTTTGTTAGCTTATTGTTGTTCAGAATCAAAGCCTAGATAAAGCATAAAGAGATACACCGTATTATGAAGTGGACTTGGTTTACCGGTACTCTTCAGTGAGTAGTTCCTTGTGGAAAGCGATGCAGATTATATCATTCACATACTTTATTACCTGTGTAAATAATTCCCCAGTCCAATCTAAGCCAAAACAAATATTTACTACTGAGTTGGAACAGAGTGGTTTTGAGCCTTTGGTTTATCTTTCAGTAGGTGATCTGTTCACACAGTTAAGCCCTCCCCCCGGCACCCCATTTCCCTTCATGGAAGTGATCAATGGTATTTAAAAATCTATTCAGGGGGCACCTGAGTGGCTCAGTTGGCTAGGCGTCCAACTCTTGGTTTCGGCTCAGGTCATGATCTCAGGGTGGTGAAATCAAGCCCCAGGTCAGGCTCTGCACTCAGCAGGGAATCTGCTTGAGGAGTCTCTCTCTCTCTTCCCCTCCCCCCCCCTCAAATAAAATGAAATGAAATGAAAATCTATTCAGTCGCACCAAATGTGTTGTTATATGATTTTATCTACTTTTAAAATCTCACTTCTTTTATTTTTACTAATGTGAAGCATTTTTCCCAGATGGGGACACCTGTAGGAGTAAACTGCTACAAAATGCCATCTGCATGCTGGCGTGTCTCAGACACTGGGGAGATAGCAGTGCGTCCTGAGGAATGCCTCAACCCCTTCTCAGGGACCCATGACAGCAGCCTCAGAGGAGCTCAGAGCCCAGACAGCAGCCCAGCTCTGCACGGTCTGGAGTCAAGCCTGTGAGGCATGCGGAGGGCGCCTGAGTGCAGCGCCTGGGTGTGCTGGGCGGTGGAAACTAAGCCATGTTTCCCAAGGGTGGTGGCTGGGGGCTTCATTCCTTGGGACCTTCTTTCAGAGAGCAGCTCTAGACTCATTCCGTTCATGAATGTTGTCACTAATTCCATTCTACACCAACCTTCCGGATGTTTCCAGAGAGAATATGCCTATCTAGTGTTATTCACATCTTGGTTCTTCCACAGAAGAAATACAAACACTTTGGTAGCTAAACTCCCTTGATTATTCCCTTTCCTGTAGGAAAAGTAGGCTCCACGCTCAGCGAGGAGCCCGTCTTGGGGCTTGTACTCATGACCCGAGATCGAGACCTGAGCCGAGGTCAGGAGTCAGACGGTCCACCAACTGAGCCAGCCGGGCACCCCGTAGGCCCTTTTCTTATCCTCCTGTCCGGGGTACTGTCCATGACAGTTTTCCCCTGAAGGAGAACAGGAGCTGTAACATGTCCTTTTTCCTGTGTGCCACCAGCTAAGTGCATTCTCTTCTCCTTTAGGGAAGAGTGTGGTAACAACTTGGTGAGCCTTCACTCAACCCTATGATACAAAGTTAGCAGAAATTATCTCTGGCCCAGTTCCTCTACCCTCTGCACTTTGTTCTGCCATGGTGGGCGCTTGCTGTAGGCCTCCACTGTTGGGGGTCCCAGAAGGAGCGTGTGCCTCAGCTGTTTGTTCATATCTTCCCGTTAGGACATGCACTTGCCAGAGCTGCCTAAAAGGAAGAGTGAGGAGTGCGGAATGGAGTGAGTTTGTATGGAGGGCCCTCTGCGCCTGCCCCCACAGACCGGGTTAGCGGAGCATCTGCCATTCACCTACACTTGCCGTTCCAGAAGTGACAGTCACAGAGCCCCAGGCAATGTGGTTATATGTAAGGACAGAAGATGAGAAAAGGGAAGCCTTTCAGAAGTCGGACAGGAGGTCCTCCTGATGAGTGAGGCTGTACCAGCCGCTGACAGCGAATCGGGCGTGTGTGTAATGATTCCACAAATTCCCTAAAGCTGGATTGTCCTTTGTGTAAGAACCAGAGGGCCAAATAGCCAGCCGAAACAGAGAATTTATAGAATATCTAAAAAACATTTTGATTCTCTTTAGGGACAGGTACCATACAAGATGATACTATAATTAAATGTTTCAAAATAGCGTGCCGACAGTTCAGGTAGAGAGTGTGCATTGGAAATGCTTTCCCGTTGAGCCAGTCAGGAAGCACGAGGGCTGTTGGCAGCACAGTGAGCATCTTACATGCATTCATTCCTCTGAGTTCCGTAGCATTGTTACAGCTCTGTCACAGCAGGGGACGTCAGGCTTGGCGAGGCAAGCCACTGGCACAGTGCTCACTTCTAGTGGGGCCAAGGTTTGAGTCAAGCCTGCCTGACTCCAAACCCACTACCCCTCCAACAAGTGCCACGTAAAACTGACCAGTTGGAAACTGAGGCCTAACACAGCTCCTGACACCTTTCAGACTCATTTCCCAGTGAATAATGGGAGTACAAATGGGCTAAGTCCCTGGGATACTCCTAAAATGTAATAAAATTATATGACAAATTGAATACTGTTTATGATTTTGGTATTGAATACAACATTAATTATTCTTGTGGTTGTGTAGATCAGCATAAAGTTGAAGAAGTAGTAGAAGCATTCGTAGGCTGTATTTCCAACTTCTGAGAGTTAATAATGGCCTTGCCATCCTCCAGAAGTTTCTGTGGTCTGAAGTTGGAGGGATGGACTGGGACAGATTCTTGGTGAGATTGTCCTAATATTTAAGTGATGTCTCAGTTATAAGATAAATATATGCTCTTCCAATCGCTCTTTTTTTATATATGGAAACTTTATAATGTATGGAGCCTTACCAAATCTAAGCTGTCCAGTCACGGCCCTGGGAACCCACACCTGGCAGCTCAGGGTGGTGTGGCTTTGCCCGGAGGGTAGGGAGAGAGCCTAAGGAAAGAGCATTCCCTGTGGTGCTAGAACAGGGCCAGCCTCAGTGTCCTTGCTCATCCAGCAGACATGAACTGCTTGCATAATGGGACTGAATAGTCCCCTTTCCCTGCCGGCTAGGATGGGTCATCAGGGTCCATGCACTGACCCGAGTGTCATGGGAAGGCAGGGTGGCCTGGAAGAGGGCAGGAGGAGAACAGGCCTACATGGGTGGCTGAAAGAGAATTCTGTGGCCATGGTGTCTGTCCATTCTCCTCTCAGTGCTGTAACTGCCCTGGGCATGACAGGCCTTACATTTCTGCCCTCCAGCACAGCATGAGAATGTGCCTTGAAGGGGAGTGTTGGCTGACCTCCACACCCCCACCCTAACTCTGTGCTGAGGGGAAGTGACACCCCCATGGCTGGGACATGTGAAATCGGGCTCTTCCCAAACCCAATTCCGAAATAAGTTAGACATTTTACTTCCTAAAATCTAAGTGTTACATAGAAAACTAAGAATCTTTTAAATCTTGAAAAATTAAAATATTAATAAATATTGTAAGGAAAAATTCTTTTTCATTTTTAAAATTCTAGGGGGGGAAAAAGCCATACTAGTGTATATTAATTAGATATAATGCATGTCCTACTCTCAGAGGTTTATGGTGTCTTCAGATAAGTCAACAGGTTTGGGTACAGATTTTCTTAAACAGTATGCTAATGAGTTCTTATAAGTAATCATCACCTTACTCATTTTAGTGTATAGTGACTGTAATTACCTAAATAGATCATAAGCTCATTTGGGGACCATTTACTTAAGTTCTTATTAGTCCATTGCCTTTTACCTGGCTGTCGTTTCAGTTAACATCACTTGAACTGAATTAAATTCATTAAATCTAATTTCTCATTAACTAGAACAGTACTGAATATCAGAGATTCTGTCATTCTTCACACACAGAAAAATAAGACTTGTTTACACAAAATACCAGTAATCCTTTTAACAGAGATTTTCACTTAAATATGAACATATATATTCTTACGTAAAGTGAAGTGAGTCCTTTAAAATCATTTTCTTTGATTTCCTTAATTTTATTGTTTTGAAGGTCAACCATTTGAGTATCCAGTGGAATGTTGCTTGGGACAGAGGACAAACCTAAGAAATAAACGAACATGTTAACACACACACGATATGCTGAAGAGGAGTTTTCTAACATGATGGAAATGTACATTCATTAAAATCCATGGTTACCATTAAGAAAAAGCAAAGACATTGCTCTTTGGAAAGGCCTGAAGACCTTTTCAAGGAGCTTATGTATTTCTGCAAGGTGTCTAGCTGGTCTGTCACTGCTCCTCTGCACAAGGTGACAGAGAAGGAGGTAGATTAGGGCGCGCCAGTATGGCCGCAGGGAGGAGTGCAGCTTCTGCTGGTGCCCTCCGGCCAAGGAGCAGTCACGGTCTCTGCCACTTCTCAGGCTGTTGTAGGGCTGAATTGGAACCTGTGGGTTTTGATCATTTTAAGAAGCCTCAACATGTAGAAAGTTGTGCTCAGAAAATACATTATTTTCATGTACATTCTTTAAAATGTTACTGCGTATTTCCTTTAATAATGAATTCCTCCAATCAGTTGTCAGTTATTTAATTTACAAAAGCTTACTCATCCGTACCTCCCTGTTGATGTCTGGGTGTGCGGTAGACCTTTGCTGACACCCTCCCCCTCAGCTCTGGGTCTCTTCCAGCCATTGATTTAACCCCCCTGTCGTTCACACTCATCCTCAAAGGTTTGATAGTAGCTTTCTTTCTGTCATGTGGGGTTAAGGTACAGCTGCATCGTGCTGTGTATGTAGGTACTCAGTCATGTTAGTTGAATTACTTACAGACTTAATGTTTTTTTCCCCCCTTGAATTAAAAAACAAAGAAGAGCAGGAAATTACCAAGAACTGTACGTGGTGCGTTTCTTCCTTACTTTCCTTGCTTTCCCTAGATGGCCGAACATACCCACCCTACTTGATGTCAGGCCTTACAGTAGTTATGCTTGACGAACATGGGGCCTTCTTGTTTTTCCCCAGCATTTGTTATTGAAATGTTCAAATATACAGAAAAGTTGAAAGAATTTTACAGTGAAAACCCATAGTCTCTTTCTACCATCAACATTTACTATACTTCATCTATCAATTCATCTTTTTTTATGCATTTTACAGGGAGTTTCAGATGTTAGTATGCTTTTGGGGGAGCCATCCTTCCTCCTAAGGAGCAGTAGTATATTTAATAACCCCATCAAAGGGCTCGGTATCAAAGTACTGGGAAGGTCAGCACTCCACCCTATAGCCCTGAATACTTTTCCCTCCATAGTTTACGGTGACGACTCACTCCTTTAAGAAGTTTGACCATAGATAGAAAGAGGGAAAGGGGATCACTTGGCGGGTTAGCAAGGTAGCCATTTTGATATACGATCTTGGTCTTAGGAAATGAAGTGGAAGGTCTTGGAGGAAGCAGGTGGCTCTGCAGAAAGCACTGGGTAACTTAGAGACTTGGACTGACCTTGCTCACCCCACCCCTGATGAAACTGGAAGCTCTGGAAAGAAATTTATTTTCTGAGGGAGAAAGAATAACAGGGCTCCAGACCCTTTTCATTGTCTTGGTCACTTGGGAGAGGTATGGTATGTACAGAATGACAGGTGTGTGCCACACCTTGGCTTCCCACAGTGGGGCAGTTCTGAGCCTTCCCCTCTTCTGGAAATGGCCGGTACAGTGAACCCTGGTGTGCATTCCCCATCACACCCTCTCCCTGAGCAGGGTATGAGTGTACCCCTCTATTCAAGAGCATCTTCATTAGAAATATTTTAAAAAATAAAGCAGTCAGAGAATTATACATTTTAAGACTTTAGAAAGGGATTTAGTTCAGTCACTTCTTTTCTAGACGGTTCTAAACCTAAATCATTCAAAACAAAGTGCACTGACTTTAAAATGTCATGATTAGAGATTTCAAAACCTGTTTATTACTCTAGACAAGCAATTTATCTTGTCCTCATAGAATGTTATTAGAAAGCACACTGTCAACCTGCTGACATCCTGAAATGAACCACAGTGATGTCCATTCTCTCTGAGGGAAATGTTCTATATATGAAATTCCCATTGCTTTCCTCTGGCTTTCTGGATTTTTAAAATAAGTTTGGATGTACTTTGGGTTTGTTATATTTTCAAAAAACTTAAATGAAAAATTGCTTTACAATTAGTGAGCTGATTTTTGAAATTTCAGTGAGGACTCTTAACTATCCTTTCAATTTTATCAGAATGACATTTTTCTCCAAAACAATTTGACATATGTTCTTACCTAGATCGGAGCAGTGTACAACTCTCGAGTAGCATTGGCATCCAAATGGACATGTTGGGAACAGATCGAAAGGGAAGAAGGGGTTAATTGGCTCTCTTGTTGGAAAAAGGGAGTTGTCATCATCAGGGTCACCATCCACTTCATCTTCCATGTCCTTCAGCATCATGTTCTTCAGCGTCACGTACGAAGGGCGAAATAAGGGCTTTGCAGAGCATAAAGCCAAGAGCGCTAGGAGCACACACTCCTTCATGTCCGACCTAGGACTTAAGAAGACACTGAGATTAAATCCAAATTTAAACAGAATCAGAGCTAGTAAGAGCACAACAAAATGGCATTCTGACCCGTTGCTAGGGTGAGTAAATTTATAAAAAGTTTTTGGAAAAAGCAGTTTGGCAATATGCATTGGAAGTTTTAAAAATATCTTTATTTTTCAAAATCCACTAATTCTTTTTGTAATCTAGTCTCAGGAAAGAATTCTAATGTGCATAAAGATGTCTACCACAGAATTATATATAATAGCAAAAAGTTTAAAGATAATACTAATGGCTTAAGTGAAATAGTAAAATAAAATAGGGTGTATGTATTCTACAAAATACTTTTGAACTCACAAAATACTTGCAAAGTTTACAAATATTGGGGCGCCTGGGTGGCTCAGTCGGTTAAGCGTCTGCCTTTGGCTCAGGTCATGATTCCCGGGGTCCTGGGATCAAGCCCCAAGCCGGGCTCTCTGTTCAGTGGGGATCCTGCTTGTCCCTCTCCCTCTGCCTCCTGCTTGTGCTCTCTCTCTCTCTCTCTCAAATAAATAAAAATCTTTAAAAAATTTTTAAAAATAAAAATATGGAACATTTTTGGAATTAAAAAAGCAAATATAAATTCCATATGTAAAGTATACTTACAAACACTCAAAACTTGGCACAAATATAGCCAATTGATAATCCTGGGAAATAGAACCATGAATGACATGTGTCATCTTTTTTTTTTTTTTAACTTTTATAATGGCCAATAAGTACTATTGCTATAGTTAAGAAACTAATGAGTGCTTTTAAAAACAAAAACAGATTATCATACCTGACTCCCTCTTCCCATATCCTTCCACTGCCTTAATATGTACGTCCCTTTCGAGGTAAAACCCACATGTCCCCTTGGCCTCACATCTGGAGGTTGTCTGTGATGACCCCCCCTCCCCGCTGCCAGCCTCACTCTCAGACTTGGTCACTTTTTCCACAGTGTACTTGGATTTCCTCCTTCTAATCTGGTCCATTGTTAGTACCTGATCCAGAGCATCTGAGGGCCAGACTTTCTTATTCTTTTCTTGCTCCTCTTTCCACTGTGTTCTGTTTGGTTGGTTTCTTTGAGGGGTGGGGTTGTTTTCAGTTGAATTTTTAAAGCCCACACAAAACTGGAAAGAATGATCCAGAACCTTCTGAGCATTTGATTTGTTGTCATCTAATGGCAGATTTTTCCACATGTTTACATATCATGGTTTCTTAACTGTCGCTTGTGAAGCCGATACAGTCGTCATAATTTTCAAAAATTGAAAGCCTTATGAAATCATGTAAAACACACTTATGCCAGTCTTCCCTTTGGGGTGTGCGGTTGGTGGCACACAGATGCCCATCGTTAAGGCTGTGCAGCTGGCCAGCTTGCTGTACCTGAACACGACCGTGCCTTGGCTGCACAGGCCTTCCAGAGTCCGTCGTGTTGGTCCAGCCTCAGGAAGACCTGGCTCCCCAAATCCTTGAATCGTGCCAGCTGCTTACAGTTTCCCAGAACCCAGAAATCAGCTTTAACCTCTCTCCATGGCCTTGCTCTTTCTGGACGTAGGCATCAGAAATGAATTAAAATATTCATTTATATGTGGTATGCCTTTTAACCCCAGGGGTAGGTGGGAAAAAAAATTCTATCAATTATTAACCTGGTAATTAACATTATTTAACCTAGAAATCTAAATGGCAATGTGAACACTTTGTCCACTGGGTGGCTGGACGTCACCAGCTAGATACATGAGATTTCTCTGTGATAACCCACGCTTGATTATGTTAAGATCAGGACATACCTGAGAATGGCAAACAATTTTTTATTTTAATAATTCACTTCAGAACCAGCCCTGGCCTCCCACCTCTTCCCTGCCTTATGGAAGCATCAGTTTAGTTGATTCCAGACACGTCCCCCACATTAACCAGGAGGGACAGGACGCACAGAAAGCTTCAACGGCTTCCCCAAGGCCATGTAACCGAAAGAGTTAGACCCCAAGGTAGAGTTCATATGCCCGGCCTGTTGTCTGCATTTGCTGCTGCTGCCTGTACAGGAGCGCACTCCTGCATCCTGAAATCAGGTGGCCTCACCCGCACACTCTGTCATCTCTTCTCCACCCAGTCCGCACACTGCTGTTGGCACCCGTCTGCACAAGGAGGGGTGCGTGCACAGCCTGGGCTGGGAGGGCAGGAGTGGATGTGGTGTGTGGTCAGATACCTATAGTGCAGAGACCCTGTGCTGGCCGCGTGAGGCCCAGCAGTGTCTGTTGCCCGGCTCAGGGATGGACAGGTTCCCTTTCCATGTCCAGTCCCCCAGCCCCCAGGAACCCTGGCGTGGGCACCTGGTAAAGTCAGCTGGGCTCCGTTTCCACTATCACTTTGTCTCTGGCACATTATTTCTGCTTCTCAGCCCCCTGCCCAACTTTGATCCACTATGTTTCTTTTTTTTTTAAAGATTTTATTTATTTATTTATTTGATGGAAAGAGACACAGCCAGCGAGAGAGGGAACACAGGCAGGGGGAGTGGGAGAGGAAGAAGCAGGCTTCCAGCGGAGGAGCCCAATGTGGGGTTCAATCCCAGGACTCTGGGATCACGCCCTGAGCCGAAGGCAGCCGCTTAACGACTGAGCCACCCAAGTACCCCTAATCCACTATGTTTCTTGACCTTAGGCATCTGTGTGTTTCCTGGCTCCCTAGAACTTGGTTCCCGGTTTCGCGTTAACCTTCCAAAACTCCCATTCCCCAGTAATTCAGCCCTGGGTGGGTCCTTAGCCGCACCAAAGCTTGTCCACCGGTACCAGCTTATTCTTGACCATGGCTCTGCAGCTCTGCCTTCCATGTCCACAGCTGCCCCTGGCTCTGCCTTTGCTTGAGGTTGCTGCAGTTTTCCAGTGGGCGTGTGTCAGGGCCCTGCTGTGTACCAGGCACAGTGTTAGGGTGCAGACTCTGTGACATAGGGGCCCCTCTCTCCCCATCCTCTTCCCTCCCTCATTTCCCTCCTCAAAAGAATAAAACCACAGCTCCTGATCCACTACTCTCAGCCAAGCATGGGCTTGTTGTAAAAGCCAATGCCGGAATGTCAGGTGCATTCATGGAAAAACTAAACAAATGTCTAAGTTAATAAACAGAGCTGAACCGCAAGGAGGCAGTGCTGACTGCATGCACTGTGGCCGGCACTTTGGAGGGATCTCCAGGTGTGTGGTCTCCAGACCCGTAGGGCAGAATTCTTCACCAGAGGTCTGTTTACTCCTCAAACCCTCAGTTTACTGTTGGAGACCAATAGATATAAAGCCATCTATAAAATATACACACATGAAAAAAAGATTGAAATAGAATACACAAACCTAATAAGGGAGAGTAGGCTACTGAGTGAAGGATTATTTTCCTCTTTCTAGGGGACAATTTTTTAAATTATTATGTCGGTTTTTAAATATTTTAAATATCAGTCTGCCGACAGAATTTGCTCTGGTCATCTATATACTTTTGCCTTTTCCCGCCACTTCTGGAACATCAGATAGTCTATACAATCAAAGTTTTCTCATCTACCCTCCCCTCAAGAGTCATACAGCAGTGCCCACCTGGGAAATCTTTGGGGGCCATAGTTTCCTGAGGCCTGCCCCCCATTACCCTGGTCCATGGGAGATGAGGAGTTTAATCAGGAGTTATTTTTGAATTGGCTGGTTAAGTTTCAGTGTTTTCTTACAGAAACTTAGGGCTATACAGGGGCTTGTAGGTTCCCAGTCTAGACCAGAGAAATGTATGTAACAGGTACTCTACCTGAAATGATAGACAAAAGAAAACCATAGAACCTTCACAAACACATAACAAGAGGAACATGGTAGAGCTCCAAACACTTCTGGGCTTTCCCTGGTCTGGCAGTGGGGCTGGGGACTCGCCTACTTTCCTCCTGCCCCAGGACGCAAGAAAGCCCAGGAGCCAGGTGCAGGCTGGGATCAGGTGTGACTAGCGGAGAGGGACAGCGGTGTGAGGAGGCCACGCACAGGTGAAGGGGAGGGGCAAGCCAGGCATCAGGGCTGCAGACCAGCCCACCCATGGGGTCAGGAGGCACATCAGCCAGTGTGCCTCCCCACTCCTCTCTCCTTGCCTCGGAGGAGGTGGTTACTCTGGCTGCTAGAACAGGCTGGGGAAAGTCTGTGGTACCCAGGATGCTTTCTGGTTGCTGGGGCAGCACCCCTTGTTCGTGCCTCCTTGGGCCCTTGCCCTGCAAGTGAGGGAGGAGACCTGCGGAGGCAGGAAGTGGCACGTAGGTGAAACTCCATCCAGCTGTTGGAGCCTCCCCGGAACATGCTAGGTCAGTTAGTGAACCCAGTCTCTGCTTGCATGACCCCAGTGAGTGCTCCTTGAGGGGTATCCGGTTCCCCTGTTGTCCATCTGTGCTTGATAGGGAATTCTTTATATGGAGACCCAAAGTGCTCTCTGGCATATTCTCTCCAGGTGCTGCTTCTGACTTCTGTTAGCCGTAGGAGATTAATGTGATCTCTGCACTGTTTTACATCCTGGCTCCTTAAAAAGAGAAGTAAGGCGAGCCTTGATTCCATGAGAGATTCACCCTTTACAACCTTTCTCTGAGGTGAGAAGGTACAAGGGATAGTAGGCCCCAAACCGTGCCCTATCCTAGTTGACCAATTTTTTATCAGTAGAAAAATATTGGGATGTCCAGGAGGGAACGCTATACAGCAGTGTTTTTCTCTGTTATTCAGAAAGAATATAGAGTATTACTTCCCCTTAAAATGATGTGACTTTTAGTTGTCTTATTTTTAAATTTTTTAGCTTATTAATATTTAGGCTTAAGTTCTTATTTGATAAGTTTGGGCAGTAGTTAGATTGTGCTATTTTTAAAAACTTTAAAAGGTTTTAAGACTTAGTATTTCCCCAGTTTAGACCAGTTTTGCCAGAGTTTATTACTCATGGAAAGCTTTGGACTTTGGTTTCAAGTTTCTTTTAATCAGAATAATATCTGGAATATTATTTCAGTGCTACTGCTGTTATTAATAAACCATGGCACGTTGGAGCCAGGATCTGAGACGTTGCTCTCACTGCCGTCTTTGACAGCAAAGCGGCCAAGGCCAGCCTCCTCACTCCTGCATCGCCCCCCCCCGTCCCCGCCCCTCATGGCCCCTCCAGGCTGCCCCCAATCCCACAGTGACTTCCAGACAGTAAGCAGACTCTCCCCAGATTGGACGGGGCACGTGGTTTGGCCAGGTTCTCAGGACTGGAAATGGAGCTAAGCAGTATTTTTCTGAATTTGCATAAACTCCTATTTTCCACTTAAATGTTCCACAAACTTAGAATGGAAAATTTGTCTAAGTGAAATGGTATTTCCTCTCAGACGCTATTATTAGGAAAATAAGTCACTGTGCTTTTCAGTGCCATGCCTAGAGGTCTGCTTGGCGACTCTTCCCCTTGGCTGACTAGTCCCTGTCCGTTCACAAGTGCTGGTAGTAGTGGTCAGTCATAGACGTGATAGAAGGTGCTCCGTGTGCTCACCGAGGGCATCCGAGCTGGGTCCAGGTGCAGCGGGGGCTCAGCCCTGAACGTGATCAAATACGGAAGTTCAGGGTCCAAACGTGCACTTGGACACTTAGCGTACCTTTTGGAAGGAAACTGATGCTTTTAAAGACCACGCTGTCCTTAAATAATTCTCTTTACCCTAGAAATGTGAATCCCATCTGATAAAGAAGTTGTGGCTGCTTTTCCTCTTACACCAGTTTTTGTCCTTCATTCAGTTTTCACTGCATCTTAAAAAACAGAACACTCGTACCTCTTCGTTCTCCACTGTCTCCTACAGTACGTTAAGACTTGTGCTTGTAAAGTTAATCTGTTTTGTCTCAAACCTCAGATCAGGTACCCAAATACTCTTTTGTAGTGGAGTAACTGGTGGAAGCAGAAGAATTCTTTCCACCACGCTGTGTTGCGAAATACCAAAAAACAATTAAAAACATCAAGATACTTTCACATGCATGTGGGCTTATGATTTCTTTGTATTTCCTTTTTTTTTTTTTCTTTTTAAACAACTCAGTGAGTCTTGGTGGGATTGAAAAGAACAGCACTTTATTCTTAGAGAGAGAGAGACCCTCAGGTTTCTTTGTGACTTCACCCACAGCATGTGGCCACGGCTTGTGGCTGCCACACTTCTGAACGCACTAACAAGAAGGAATGTTGTGCTCTGTTTAGATTCTGAGGGAGTAGAATATCAAGTACATTGTTTTAATTTTTCTCATTTAAGATTTAATTTAAAGATTTACTTTGGGAGAGGACAAAGGGAATCTTTACTTTAAATCCTGACTATGGAGTTTTGTGAAAAGAAGTTTCTGATCTTTTTTATTGGATATGGAGCTAGTTGAAGTATTGTTGATAACGATTTTTTCTTGGAATTGTATGCATCTCTGTGTTAACTGTCCAGTGCTATCTTATTACATAAGAATAAGGAAGACATTTATCAAAAACAATATGAATATTCAAATGTGTAAGTAAAACTGACATTTGAATAATTCACATTTTGAAAAGACATTAGAAAACACCATAGCTTTACATTTTTGAAAGAAATATTTACTGTTTCGCTTAATGATTTTGTGATATCCACAAACTTGATTATCATTAATTATTTTAAGGTCATGTTATTTTCCTAAAAAAATAAACTCGAAAGATTTTTGTTTAAATGATTTTTAAAATCAATCATGTGAACATTTATGGTGAAGCATAATACCAAGTTTTCATTTAACTGTAAAAGTGAGTTCCATGAAAATAAATCCATTCTATATAAAACTTAAAGGCTAGAGTAATTTTAGGTTATGTACTTAAGTACTGATTTTAAGGACTTCTGCAGATAAACTTGATCATATATTTTACAAGCATTTATGTTAATAATGTTAATGTCCCCTTAGTATCAAGTTTGAGATAATTGTTCTCTGTGCATGAAGAAAAGACTGAAAACATACCTTGTCAGAAGAGAGTCAGTCCTGAGGGTCAAAGCTCTGTCGTGTCTCGCTGCTCCAGGTGCTGCTGAGGGAGAGGTGAGGAGGTGTCGTGGTAACAGAGGGGCACGCCGCTGCCGAGGGCGGTGCGGCTGCACCCTGGCTGACACCGAAGTAAACTGCCTCCACAGATTAGCCCATGGTAGTACGGAGGGGCCAGATTAAAACTTGTTACTGCTCATGTGTTTTCCATCACTGTTTGTATCGTAGCCAAGACTTCTAGCTAAACTCTAGACGTCTACTGGAAGATTCTGAAGAAAAAAAGGGAGTTTAATAACGCATGGCAACTGGCCATCGAATGTGCAGTCAAAGTCATTCAAGGAATACCTGATTTGAAAAAATACTTTATGAAATTCTTAAATGAACAAATACTGATAGATTACAAATTTAAAAATCACTCACTCTAGATAGAATGACAAAATATTTATCAATCTTGGTGAAAAGTACCAGCATCACTGACGTGTAAACCCAGCTCCAGCTGTACCTGAGAACGGGGCCGTGCTGCTGCGTTGTTGTCATAGCTCAAGTCGTCACATCAAGCTACTCACCCAGACTTTGCTCAGAAGCGTGCAGCCCTGCCGCGGGCATGCCAGATCACCGCACACGAGGCCCTGCCTAGGGCCCGGCCCCGGCCTGTACGCTGTGATGCCTACAAGGACACGCGGCTCCGGGGGACACCAGCTTGGGCTTTGCCTTTCCAGGAGAGCATTTAGGGAGACCTGGCAGCGGGAGGACACCATTGTCTGAGAAGGACAGCGTTGTTAGCATCCCCTGTACCGTGCACCCCTGGGAGAATGCCCAGTTCCCACTGCAGCTAGGACCTCATCCTTCCAGAGTGGGCTCTTTCTTTCTGCTGGGAACAACTCACCAGTGCCAGGTAACTGCAAGGGACCTCCTGTTGCGCAGAGTTGGGGGCCACCCTGTTTACAGAGTGTGTTTCCCGTGGGTTAGCAGGGCCGGTGCTCTCCTGCCATAAAGAATCTGTCCTTTCCCACCTTGCGGAGAAGTGGCGCCTGTAGTAGTGAGGCAGCCACGGCCACAGAGAGCGTGCAGTGTCTCCGAGGGCCAGGTGGCCAGCTCCCCTCCCCCCCCCAAAGAAAATGCCCTTCCGTGGACCTGGAGTATGCTGGCCTCCACGGAGCTTCAGGTCTGCTCCAGCCAGAGTCCCATCTGGGTCGAGTGCTCGTGCTCGCACTGACACGGTTGTGTTTAGTTCAGAGGTGTATCTGTTACCTTGATGAACTGGGACCTCCCGAGACTAGACTGCACTTACTAACCTGGGTTTCGTCAGAGCATTTCTGTTTGTCCTGCACCATGTTTTGTTTTGTTTTGTTTAACTTTAATAAGTGTATATTACAAAAATAAGTAACACATCACAATGGTATAGCTCGGTTAATTTTCACAAACGGGCGCCAGTTGGAAAGCCCCCGCCCCCCGCCCGCCCCCGGCTTCCTCAGAGGAGGCTGCTGCCTGGCTTCAGGCACACAGCGGGTTCCCTGCGCTCTGTAAGTGTGGCACCTGGCAGCTCGCTCTGGGGTCTGGCTTTCTTCACTCTGCGTTTGCCATTTGACATCCATCCAGGGTGTTGTGGCTCGTTCAGTGTTGTGTGAAAGTGCCCCGAGTCAGAGTTCACATGTCTATTCCCGTGTGGGGCGCAGCTGTGAACGTTCAGATGTGCTTTCATCTGTCGTGTGAGGCTCTGGTGTGTGTGTTTTTGTTTGGAATTGCTGTTCTTAGAATCGGGTGGTTTCTACTACTCTCGATAAGCTAAGTGTGTGGCTCCTGTTTTCACATGGCAGCCCTGGGCTGGGGCTGAGTGGCAGCTGCTCCTGTCAGTGGGACATGTGCTCCCCCCTCTGCCTTTGCCTCTGTCTCCTGGTCTAGAGAGCGGGAGGCACTTCCTGCGAGATCGCTTTGCTGAGGGTGTATGGCAGCCTCTTCCACCTCTCCCCACTGCGAGACCCCTGCCCTGTCTTCCTCCCGCACCTTGCTTTGATCTTTGCTCAGAGGTGTGGGGAAGGAAGTAGGCCCAGGAGTAGTGCCACGGGATGGTTGTATGTTTGGCTTGTTTGCCCTGTTCTGCAGACTCAGGGCCTGGACCCCTCCCACAACCCTGCAGAGAAGGCCACGTGCACACACGCCTTGTGGAAAGACGCTGCAGGTTTTCTCTACATCCTTGCTGTTGTCGTTCCAGACACAGCCATATGCCTCCTCTTCCCTAAAGCGTCGTAAGATTAAAATCTTCCAGTTTTGGTTCCTGTAGGCGTCCTATGGATGGGACCCGGTTCTTTTCTGCACGTTTGTTTGTTATCTTTATTGTTTTGTTTTCCCTCATTAGGCTTTGCTCTAAAAATTAGAGAATTAATTTCACTCTATCAAAACAGTATCATTAGGAATCTTGAGCGATCTGCACATTATTGTAAACAAGATGAATTACCAAACCGAGCAAGCAATATTACACGAACAGAAACAGTTTGCCACAGAGGGAACCTCAGCACAGATTTCTTGTGTAGCCTGACATATTCTAACCATGGTGAAAATAAAAGTAAACTGCTTGATTATAGGCAAGTTTATGCATATAATTTCTCTTTTTTTTTTTAAGATTTATTTATTTCAGAGAAAGAGAACATCAGTGGGAGGGGGAGGGGGAGTCTCAAGTCAATTCTGCCCTGAGCGTGGAGCCTGACTCGGGGCTCGATCCCACACCCACGAGATCACGAGCTGAGCCGAAAACAAGAGAGTCAGATACCCAACCTACTGCACCACCAGGCACCCTCGCATACAATTTCTCAGACCCCTTCCTGACCTTCTCCTAGTGTGGAAATAGGGAGCAGCGGTCTTGGTCCAAACAACAGAGAACTGGAAAGACCCTTGGGAATCATCTACAAATTAGGAATGACGTAGGTGGGGTGGAGGGGTCTGTGGCCTCAAGAGGAGCCTTCCCAAGGAATCACCAGGAGGCTGAGGTGTGTGACGACCCTCCGGCGGCATCTGGCGCTCTGTGCCTTCTGTGCTGCTGCCTTCTGAGTGCACTGCAGTGGACTGCATAGCGTCTCGCGCAGTTGCTGCAAGGAACCGTGCAGTCGGTCGCTCGTTCCCTAAAGCAGTGGAAGGGCTGTGAGGAAAAGCAGGAAAGAGCTATGCGGGAAGACCTGAGGGGTGTGAGGGGGCTGGCCTTGCAAGTAGATTTTAGGACCATTTTGGGCCATCAAACCTGAGGGTGTAAGCAGTGTGTGCTCTTCCTGTGCAACCTGGAGGTTGTGTAGGGGAGACGCTCAGGGTGGACTGGGCTCTGCGGTTGGGGTTAGTTACTTATACAGCAGCTTGTGACCCATGCACAGTATTCAGCCTGCAGCTGTGTTTTGTTTGGAGCATATGGTATCTTTAAAAAACAGGAAATTTTACGTCAAAGTCCAAATTTATAGCATAGCTTAAAAAACCAGTCTGACAAAGCTGGCCCTGATGTCCTCTGCAGTTCCAGCAATTGGCTGAGCTGGTGGCAGCAGCTTCCTTCCTGCAGTCTCCTGGTCCCTGGTTCTGGGCTGCCCCCCTTCCTCTACACCCTGTGCCCGCAGGCCGTTGGACGGTTTGCTCTGAAAATGAGTTAATGACATAAATTGTCATTTAAAATGAATTGAGTTGAATTTATGAATATTGAAGGACTTACTGCAATAAGTTTATAATATTGTGTGGGTGTCGATACTTTTAAATAATGCCTCAAAAGTCAGTTTGTTTTGAGGAAAGGGTACAAGTAATATTTTAAGTAAACTTTCTAGCTCTTTCCACTGAGAAGACCTGCCTGAAAGCTCATGCATCTGACTCCCACATCTGTGTTTCTAAGGACCATCTCCCACTAGAAGGACCAAGGCTCCTAGGAGAAATGACGAGTGACAGGTTGGGGCCAGGGAAGGCACAAGATGTGCCTGAAACATCTCATACCAGCCAGAGTGCGCAGTTTACTGCGGACATGTGGACAGAGCCTGGAAGCCCATGTGAAGACAGTGTGAGCACCTTACAGAGCACAAGGGTGGCCGTGGATTATAGCATGTCACATGCAAAATGCTTGTAGTAACAGAGGAAAGAGAGTCAAAGGGATAGCACTTTTCCTATAGAAGGAGCCAGAGCTGGACAGTCACCTGTGGGGACCCCTCCAGTGTGCCGATTTAGGCAAAGACAGTCAATGGAAGCTCAGACCACTACGTGGAGAGTCACTGAATTGCAAGGTATTCACACAGACCCAAAAGTCTTGCCTTACAGACTGTTTCTAATTACCAGGGCAAGATCGTACCACCTCAACCAAATGTCTCAGAATCACCAGTAATGGGCCCGCCCAACATCACCTGTGTGCGATTCCTGCCAGACATGTTTTATCTACATACAGTCAGACAAATGCAAACAGGGAACATGTTACAAGAGAGCTGGCTGGGACCCTTCAGAACAGCGAAGGGCTGAGATTCTGCCCTGGGCAGGGGTTGCCGTTGTAGGTCTCTCTCAGGAGACCGGAGCGTCCATGTGTAAACTCTGGTTCACACACACAGGCCCTGAGGGCGTGGTTGGACAGCAGGGAACCCTGAATATGGGCTGTGGTGAGACAGTCCTGGGTTTGCCTATGCGAGTGATTGTGGTCGTTGCCCCACAGTCACATCAGGAGCTCTCCGTGTTCTCAGGAGTTTCCTCCTCCAGTCCTGGGGGATAGTCTCGTGACATCCGCAGCTCGCATTCAGATGGTCCAGCCTTTCCCTTGCAAATTCTTACGTGTGTACAGACATGGACGTAGGAGGGAGGAAGAGAGAAAATGAATAGGCAAAATAGTGTTAATTGGTGAATGTAGGTGAAGAGTATAGAGATGGTCATTGTATTGTTCTTTCAACTTGTCTTTGGCCTTAAAAATATTGCTAAGTAACTTGGGGGGGGGACAGGTGATTTGCCTTAATTTTAACTGATTTATCTTTACCTCTAGTGAAATATTTACATGTAAAATTTTAAGTTAAGTAAGCTGTTCCCCTACATAGCGTTTCCTAGCCAGGGTGCGTGAATCCCTAGAGGATTGAGAAAGGCTCTGTGAGTCTCTTGATACATGTGAAGTATTTGTAGATGTGTGTTTTTCTGCATGGAGGTCTTGTCATAGCACCCCTCATACCCTCACAGGGGTCCATCCTTCAAATAGTTAAGAACTACTGCCCTAGAAATAGTATCTCAGATAGTATAAATTTGGTAGTTGTGAATGTAATTCTCAACTTATGTAAAACAAATCAGCCTTTAGCAGATTCTTATAAAAAGATTTGCTTCTATCAATTGATAGTTTAATGTAAGTTTATTTGACCACAGAGACTCTGTTACTTAGAAACTCACCATGACATTTCAATAGCATGATGCATTCCTTTTCTGTTCCAAACTAAGACGTGTTTAGTGCAATCACATGTTATTTTTAATGCAATCTGCTTTCCCTTGTGTGGATTCACATTCTTCACATTTTGTGTAAAGGAAAAAATATGCTTGACTCTTAAGTTTTGATTGTATCCATTTTCATGTAGAGAGAAGTGTGACTTCAAAGAAGAAATAGTCATGCCTTTAGTTGTGTGATCACTGAGGCCTGTTTACAAAGTTAGAAACATTCGCTTCATTGCAAATAACAGCGTGTGACAGACCAGATTCCAGCATGGCTCACAGTCTCGACTGTTTCTGTTTGGCACGTCAGAACAGAGACATGTGAGTAACATGTTAGAGTGTGCTGAAGCATTCAGGCACACAGGCTCCGACATGTGCTAACACATGACTGCCCTGTCGACAGCAGACTACAGGGGCAGCCACGAAATGCTGGAGCTCCCCCGGAGGACCATGTGGCCTGATGCGCCCAGCTGCCGGACAGGGAGGCCAAGGCTTGCTCGCAGACGGACTGTATCCCTGCAGACCCCCTTGTGGGGTATCTCAGAGGTTGAATCTTATCTGCAGGACACCTTTCTTGATCACATATGCTTCTAGTTTGGCTGGCTATTTTAAATAGTTTTTCCCCCAGTTCAGGTGTTATAAGTGATCACAGTGAGTCACAGAAGTCAGACTTACTCTTCTTTCTTATAATAACCTGGATTTTTTTCAAATCAGCTTCTAAATTACTCCCATCTGTGATGAAGAGTAGTTTGGACTCTGTTGCATCCCACACTACTGTGTGTTTATGGAGACCCTGGCTGTGCGTGCCCTACCCTGCTTTCACTCTTCTCTGTGTGGAGGGTGGGAGCAAAGGCTCCAGGCTTGGGAGAACCACAGACGTGCCACAGCATCCCTCTGACCACAGCCCATGCAATACGCCCACTCCTTTCCCCACTGTATTTCACAGTCTAAGGAATCAATTACCTTGAATAATTAATATCTACCATATTAAGAGTCCAGGCAGCCTTGAGCAAGTCACTGAACCTCCCTGCCTGCCGGTTTCCTGACACCAGTCAGTGAAAGAATGGACGCTCACCTGATCCCATGTCCGCCCTGTGCCCAGCACAGTCGTGGATGTCCCCTCATTTGACCTTCCCAGCAGCCTGGGGAGATAGATGGTGTTCCCCCCAGTTTCATGGGTGAGAACACTGGAGATCAGAGTCTAAGTAACATGACAAGGTCCATAGCTAATAAGGACTCCAGGTCAGAACCATGATACTTGCTCTTGATTTTTAACTATGAGAGACAGGCCTCGTGTTTCAACAGACTTCTGGATTTGCAGACCCTGGAGTCCTCTCGTATAGGTTAGAGCTGGCCAGAAACTTCTGACTGATCCATGTGCGTGTGTGTGTTTGTTTTGTTTCATTTTAGAGAGGGAGTGGGGAGGAGGGGCAGAGGGAGAGGAGAAAGGGGATCTTAAGCAGGCTGCATGCCCAGCACAGAGCCCCATGCGTGGCTCCATCTCACGACCCTGAGATCATGACCTGAGCCAAAATCAGGAGTTGGACACAACCCCTGTGCCACCCAGGCGCCCCTAATGCATACTTCTAATATTTTTTAATTTTAAGTTGACTGAGGATCTGAATTTACGTTCAGCTATGGACAGAAGAATAATTCAGTCATCTTCAGTCTGTAAATATATCTCCTATGAGGAAACTTTATGTTTTCTAAATAAGGGAAGGAGGTGGAATAGATGTCAGAGAGGGTTTTAACCGCCCTTTGAGGTTTCACTGAAACAGCAGAATTTGAGTAGCTCTTTCTTTTGTCAGCATCCATGAACCTAGTAATTCATGGTATGTTTAAATGATGGCTTTTGAGAACATAGTTGATGTTGTTATTGTGCAGACAATCAGTTGGTTACTGAGTGTTACCAGTTGTCAAAGCACAGCTTAGTTGTTTGTAGAATACTCCGTGTTTTCTGATGTCCGTATCAGGAAGTATTAATCAGATAAATCATTCCTTATGAATTTTAGGACCCTGTATAAATCTTTTCAGTTCAGTGTCTCACTTTTCCTTTCAAAGTCCTCTAAGTTTGCAGATTCCTTTCTGTTTTGTTTAGGAGCAGTGTTGGTACCAGCGCTGGAGGGCTCAGGAGCTGATCCGTTCAGACCCGGGGTCAGCAGTCAGTTGAGCACCAGTTAGGTGTGCGGAATGGAGGGATCCAAGAAACTACTTGTCTCTGTTCTTCTAGGTGCACAGCCTTTTTGGAGAAACAAGATATGCCCCCTGCCCATCTACTACACAGCACCACATATGCTGACGAATAATCAGTGTGCATCTAACTCACGACACCATATCTGTCAGCAGGGTGGGGGCACCTACCCCAAGTGCCAAGTGAGAGGGGGCCAGGCTTGTAGGCGTATCTTGTCTTGTACCCCAGAAGCTCCCTGTGGTCAGATGGAAACTGGCTGTGGGCTTGACTTTGGGAGCCAGCGCGCGTTAGGGTTCAGCTCCCCTGCCCATCTCCTCTCAGAGTTGTGCTTGCCTGTGGATTCCCGTCTTTCCCACTCCTCCTGTCGTCCTACCTGAACTCTGTGGCAGCCCCCAAAATCAGCATGTTCTTGCCCAAACTGTCCCTTCCTGTCACAGCCTCTCCGCAGTGTCCCTGAGGCATGAGCAGTTCTCTCTGGCTCCCTTCTCTTGTGTCTCTTGGCTGGCAGCCAGGTGTCCCAGTGTATTTCTGTACAAGTCTCTTTGTCACACCCATTCCTGTTTCTGCACTTCCTCCTGTCATCTGTGCTGGTGGCACCAGCCCCGCAGAGCTGGCTCACGTCCCTTCCTGACACCATTGCTCTCTTGACCTTCCTCCCTCAGAGCTCCCAGTGAGAAGCTTCTCCTTGTGCTAAGTCTGGTCTCCTGAGCCCTCCTCACCCCCGCTCATCCCCTCCACTCCACTGACTCAGATCCTATGTCAGGACCCCTCAAGCCTGATGCTCTTCCCTCCTCTGAAATCAGCACCAGTTACCTGCCATATTATACCGCAGGCTTTCTTTGTTACCCCAGATCTAAATTTGTCAATTCAGGGAAACCACTTTTGCCTGCAGCACACAGCCCTACACTTAATGCAGTGTGCCACCAGTAAGAATTTATCCTTTAGCTGATCATCTGTGGCTTAAAGTTTCACATACTTACCAAATCTGAAGTTATCTTAAAACACGTGTTAGGATTTATTAACACTTCCCAATGAATTTTTTTTGGAGAATATTTATTTGAGATAGCAAGAAAGCACATGTGTGCATGCAAGCGGGGGGAGGGGCAGAGTCAGAGGAAGAGAATGTCCAGCAGACTCCCTGCTGAGCGCGGAGCCCGCCACAGGGCTCAGTCTGCGACCCTGAGATCACGACCTGAGCTGAAATCAAGAGTCAGACACTTAACCGACTGAGCCACCCGGGTGCCACCTGCAATGAGTTTAAAGGTTTGTACTACATACTATTGAACAGTTATTGGAATAATCACATTCTTATGTGTGAATGGGCTAGTCGTGCTGACCTCACTGCTGTTAGAAGTGTCCATGCATTCGTACCAGCGGACACTGTGCAGAGGCAGGTTTCAACTAGCGCTATGGGTAGTTTTTGTCCTGGTTTTTTAATTGAAGTATAAGTAACATACAGTATTATGTTAGCTTCAAGTGTACAGTATATTGATTCAGCATTCTACACAGTATTCAGTGCTTATCACGATAAACAGACTTTTAATTCCCTTCACCTATTTCACCCCTCCCTCTCACTCACCTCCCCTCTGGCAACCAACCAGTTTGTTCTCTGTATTTAAGAGGCTGTTTTTTTGTTTTCTCCTTTTTCTTTCATTCTTTGTTTCTTAAATTCTACATGAGTGAAATCATGTGGTATTTGCCTTAGTTTGACTTATTTCACCTAGAATTACACCCTGTAGGTCTGTTTATGTTGTTGCAAATGACAGGATTTCATTCTTTCTATGGCTAATAGTCCATTGTATATATATACCACATCTTCTTTATCCATTCAGCTATTGGACACGAGGGCTGCTTCTATATCGTGGCTATTGTAAATAATACTGCAATAAAGATAGGGGTGCATGTATCTTTTCAAATTAGTGTTTTCATTTTCTTTGGGTAAATACCCAACAGTGAAATTACTGGATCATACGGTAGTTCTATTTTAAATTTTTTTAGGTACCTCCATTACTGTTTTCCCTAGTGGCTGCACCACTTGACATTCCCACCAGCAGTGCACAAGGGTTCCTTTTTCTCCACATCCTCACTAACACTCGTTACTTCTTGTCTTCTTGATTTTAGCCATTCTGACAGGTGTGAGGTATCTCATTGTGGTTTTGATTTGCATTTCCCTCATGGCTAGTAATGTTAATCATCTTTTCATGTGTCTGTTGGCCATCTGTATGTCTTCTTTAGAAAAATGTCAGTTCAGATCTGGTGCCCATTACATCGGATTACTTGTTTTTGGGGCGTAGGTTGTGTAAGTTCTTTATATATTTTAGATATCAGTCCCTTATTAGATATATCATTTGCAAATATCTTCTCCCATTCAGTTTTGTTGATGGTTACCTTTGTTGTGCAAAAGTTTTTTATTTTGGTGTTGTCCCAATAGTTTAGCTTTGCTTTCATACCCCTTACCTCAGGAGACATATCCAGAAAAACGTTTTGATTGATGTCAGAGAAATTACTGCCTGTGTTTTCTTCTAGTAGTTTTATGGTTTCGGGTCTCACATTTAGGTTTTCAATCCATTTTGTGTTTACTTTTGTGTATGGGATAAGAAAGTAGTTGGTTTCATTCTTTTTTATGTAACTGTCCAGTTTTCTCAACACCATTTGTTGAAGAGACTCTTTCCTCATTGTATATTCTTGTCTCCTTTGTTGTAGATTAATTGACCATATAAGAATGGATTTATTTCTGGGCTCTGTATTCTGTTCTGTTATCAACATGTCTCTTTCTTTCTTTTTTTCTTTTTCTTCCTTCCTTCCTTCCTTCCTTCCAGAGACAGAGCGAGCACAAGTGCACGGGAGAGGGAGAAAGAGAATCCCAAGCAGGCTCCATGCCCAGCACAGAGCCTGACACAGGGTTCGATCTCACAACTGTGAGATAATGACCTGAGCTGAAACCAAGAGGCGGACGCTTAACCAGCTGAGCCACCTAGGTGCCCCTCATTGTGTCTCTTTCTGTTTTAATTCCTACAGCTTTGTAGTATATCATAAAATCTTGGATTATGATACCTCCAGCTTTGTTCCTTCTCAAGATTACTTTAATTATTTGGAGTCTTTTGTGGTTCCATACAAACTTAAAAATTATTCTAGTACTATGAAAAATGCTGTTGGTATTTTGGTAGGGATTGTATTAAATCTGTAGATTGCTTTGGGTAGTATGACATTTTAACAATATTGGTTCTTCCAAACCATTGACGTGGAATATCCTTCCACTTGTTTGTGTTGTCTTTGGTTTCTTTGATCAGTGTTTCATAGATTTTTGAGTACAGATTTTTCACTACTTTGGTTAAGTTTACTCCTAGATATTTTATTTTTAGTGCAATTATAAGTGGGATTGTTTTCTTAATTTCTCTTTCTGTTGTTTCATTATTAGTGTATAGGAATCCAACAGATTACTGTATATTAATTCTATACCCTGTGACTTTACTGAATTCATTTATCAGTTCTAGTAGTTTTGTGATGAAATCTTTAGGGTTTTTTATATGTAGTATCATTGTCATCTGCAAATAGTGAAAGTTTTACTTCTTCCTCACCAATTTGGATGTCTTTTATTCCTTTTTCTTGTTTGATTGTCATGGCTAGTACTTCTAGTACTATATTGAATAAAAGTAGTGAGATTGGACATCCTTGTCTTGTTCCTGACCTTAGAGGAAAAGGTCTTATTTTTTCTGCATTGAGTATGATGTTTGTTATGGGTTTTTCATATAGGGTCTTATTAGATTGAGATATGTTCCCTCTAAGCCTATTTTGTTGAGGTTTTTTTTTTTTTTTTTTTGGTAAGATTTTATTTATTTATTTGAGAGAGATTGTGAGAGAGGAGAGCACAAGCAGAGGGAGGGGCAGAGGAAGAGGAAGAAGCAGGCTCCCCACAGAGTAGGGATCCTGATATGAGGCTCAATCCCAGGACCCTGGGATCATGACCTGAGCCAAAGGCAGACGTTTAACTGACTGAGGTACCCAGGCGCCCCTGTTGAGGAGACTAAATAACGTGCTACTAAACAATGAGTGAATGGGTCAACCAAGAAATGAAAGAGGAAAACAAAAAAGTACATGGAGACAAATGAAAACACAAGGGCCCAAAACCACTGGGATTCAGCAAAAGCTGTTCTAAGAGGGAAATTTAGAGCAATACAGACCCACTGCCAGAAGCAAGAAAAACCTCAAACAACCTAACCTTACACCAAAAGGAGCTAGAGACTATGGACTCTGGGAAACAAACTGAGGGCTTCAGAGGGGAGGGGGTAGGGAATTGGGATAGGCCAGTGATGGATATTAAGGAGGGCACGTATTGCATGGTGCACTGGGTGTTATATGCAAGTAATGGATCATGGAACTTTACATCAAAAACTAAGGATGTACTGTATGGTGACTAACATAATATAATAAAAATTATTAAAAAATAAATAAATAAAAATAAAAAAGAACAAAACCCAAAACCAGTAGAAGGAAAGAAATAATAAAGATTAGAGTAGAAATAAATGTAATAGAGTAAACAGCAATAAAACAGATCCATGAAACCAGCAGTTGGTTTTTTGAAAAAGTAAACAAAATTTATTGATAAACCTTTTATCAGGCTCATCCAGAAAAAAGGAGACAGTACTCAAATAAAATCAGAAATGAGAGAGGAGACATAATAATGGACACCACAGAAATATAAAGGATTTTAAGAGAATATTATGAAAAATTATTTGCCAACAAATTGGACAACCCTGAAGAAATGGATAAATTCCTAGAAACATATAAGCTCCTAAAACTGAATCAGGAAGAAATAGCAAATTTGAACACACCAGTAACCAGCAAAGACATTGAATCACTAATCAAAAAACTCCCAACAACAGACAAAAGTCCAGGACCAGGGGCGCCTGGGTGGCACAGCGGTTGGGCGTCTGCCTTCGGCTCAGGGCGTGATCCCCGCGTTATGGGATCGAGCCCCACATCAGGTTCCTCCGCTATGAGCCTGCTTCTTCCTCTCCCACTCCCCCTGCTTGTGTTCCCTCTCTCGCTGGCTGTCTCTATCTCTATCTCTGTCAAATAAGTAAATAAAATCTTTAAAAAAAAAAAAAAAGTCCAGGACCAGATGGCTTCACAGGTGAATTCTACCCAACATTTAAAGAAGAGCTAATACCTATTCTTCTCAAACTAGTCCACAAAAATAAAAGAGGAAGGAAAAGTTCCAAATTCATTATATGAAGCCAGCATTACCCTGATACCAAAGCCAGACAAAGACATACAAAAAATGAATTTTTTTTCTTTTTTCCTACGTTAATGGAAGCAGTCATCTTGAGGTAGTTAACTTTGACTTGGTGAGGCTGACTACCTAGGTGATGTGTGGAGTCAGTGGACTTTGCAAGCCCGTGGAGCACGCATTGGCTCTTGCTCACCTCTATTGGCAGCACCCACCACACCAGGTGCACAGTGCCCACTCAGGTGTCTAGACTTTCCGATTTTTGGACTTCAGTCAGAAGAAATAGAGTAAGTCCAGGCTCAGCCACATGCCTCATTTGTGCTCCCTTAGCCACCTGCCTTCTGGGGTGTTTCTGGTCAGAGGGCAGCAGTCCCACCCCACTGTGGTGGAGCTGCAAAGGAACAGAGGTGTCGACTAGCCTTCCTTGTCCTGCACATGGGAGGCTGGCCGAGTCCAGGCGGGCTGTAATCCATGCACCTGAGAAACTTTTGGTCGGGCCGAGGCTCTCCAGCCATGTGTTGTAGGAGTGAAGGGGAGCTGGGTCGAGGGTTAGGGAAGGACCAGGGACTTAGGTGCATGTTCTTTGTGAATCTTAAAACTTGGTTTGTGATTCAGATAGCACCTGTCCATTGGTTCTAAGAAAAAGCGTGGGAGGGCAGGAGCAGTTAATCTTTCTAAAGGTAGCAGAGTTGCTTTGTCTGAAGGAGAGTCTGTGCCCTTCTTCAGGGACACTTCCACCCCAGGGTGCCACAAACCCCTGACAGGCCGTGCTTGCAAACCACTGATCTGTTCCAGACACATTATTTTATAATTGAATCAAGTGATCCCAGACAAGTAAAATGGCTGTATAACTAATCATTGGAGATCAAGGTGGGCACCCAGGCCTGATGTCTGGTGGTGTTATTTCCTTAGACTTCCAGGCTCTACGTGTCTTTGACCATGTCATATCTTTAGTGCTTTTTTGTAATAATCTTCAGCCATATCTCAAAATTAAAATATAGTTAGCATTCCTTGTATGTATGTGCAAAGATGACACACCATTAATACTTTAGGTCATAGCGACACCAGAACTTTCTTAGCGTACATATGTGTTAGTAATTACAGCGTATTTCTGAAGCAAGCAGAACATCTGTTTGTTTTTAACATTATATCATGAAGAATGTTTGCTATAAAGACATTTATCACTCCTTTTTTCTAATGGAATTAAAACTTCCTATCCAGGACATGATGAAATTTCAAGGCTGAACAAGTTCAATGCTAGACATATTTTATATTTTAAGTTATAAAATCAGAAATAAAAGTGTCTTCCAACCTAAGAGCAACACTTCCTTCAGTCACTCTGATTTTCAGCCTCCCTAGAGCTTCTGTTGCTGTCAGGGTGTCCCAGTTGCACAGAGGGGTCGTCGTGTACACGGGGGTCCAGGGTCACCCCACAGCTGCTGCGGAGGCAGCACCTCCCTGTGGCTCACAGAGCTTGCACACGCTTGAGACCCAGGACCCGGGAGCGAAGGTGAAGCCAGCTTCGCCACATCACCACCCTGTTCTGCTGGCCTCATTGCACGGGTTGGCCTTGATTTGACTGTCTCTTTGATGTCCTGCTTATTTTCCGTACCACACCATGTGTTCCCAGAGAAGGGAGACCTCGTCGGTTCTGTTTCTCCCCATCTCTCTCTAGAACAGCGTCTGGAGCACAGGTTCCAGTTAGAAGGAGAAATGAGTGCAGAAATGGCTCAGCATCCATCTGCATTGTCCCAGGATGCAAACTCTGTTGACTCACCTTACACTTTGCTGCCTAGACTGCCTTAAATGATTTATGTCTGTGCATTTATACTCACACAGTATAACGGAAGGGTTCTTGTTAAAAGGATGAATGACTGTATCTTCTTGTTTTTATCTGTCTCTTACGTTCAATTTGGCCGTTTTAAATTAGTTATGCTCCTACTTTCCTAAACTGGTTATAAATCTCAGTTTTTGTTCCATAAGATTCTGCTTCTGCTCTTAGCCACCTGCCGTGATTCTAACAGCCTTCATCGTATTATTATTATTGTTCATGTTACAATCTCAAAATCCTAGCTATTACAAAAGGGTGCTTAGAAGGAAGGGCTTAGAAATAAAATTAGCTTGGGGTGCTTGGCTGGCTCAGTCCATGGAACATGTGACTCTTGATCTCAGGGTTGTGAGTTCAAGCCCCACACTGGGTGTGGAAATTACTTAAAATCTTTAAAAATAAATAAGTAAGTAAGTAAATAAATAAATAAGGTAAGTAAGTAAGTAAGTAAGTAAGGGGTGCCTGGGTGGCCCAGTTGGTTGAGCGTCCAACTCAGTTTCAGTTCTGGTCGTGATCTCAGGGTCATGAGATTGAGCTCTGCACTCAGCAGGGAGTCTGCTTGAGATTCTCTCCCTCTGCCCCCCAACCCCCAGTGCACACACGCGTGTGCTCTCTCTCTCTCTCTTGAATAAATAAATAACTATTTAAAAAATAATAAATAAATAGAATTCTCTCAACTGGGATAAAATCAAACTCACATCTTAGAAAGTTGCTCAGGAACCAGCTTTGGTAACTGTGCTGGTGGCTGTCACTTTGATCTGGAAGGTTGGTAATAGTACGTGCGCCCACCTGCACGCCACACTAGCAGGGCTTTCCCACAGCTCCCTGGTTCTCTGACAGCTTAGGAAGTGGGGCTGGGAGCTCCCACGGTGTGGAGACAACTATTACAAGATCGGGTCACGGAAGTTTGAGAAGTTAGAGTGACCTGAATATAAGCTCCTAGTCTGCTGTTTTGTAGACACAAAACTGAGAGCAGCAAGAGAAGTCAATACAGTTTCTATATACGTCCTTTATAAATTAGTCTAGAAATAATGACAAAAGATCGTTACATAATGAAAATTTTAATACCATATGGTTTTGGTAGGTTCAAGTACATAGTAAATGCTAAGAGCTTTATGTTAAATTGAACTGAGTAAAAGGATACTTGTGAGCATGTTAGGGCAAAGAAGGTAGGTGCCAACAATGACCAAAGGAGCAAGAATTTTCAAAAATGCGTGCCTTAGGTTTATATTTATAAGGTTGTAGCAAGGACAATTAATATACTTTAAGCAAACTCCACTACTTTCCATAAAATCTTTTGATCTTGAATAAAGAAGAATGAGGGTGATCTTAAAATTTTTTAGACTGACACAGAAATTTTAGACTTGCAGAAAAGTTTCAAAAATAGTGTAGAATTCACATATACCTTCCTCCTAGCTTCCTCTAATGTTAGAAACCAGTAGGTAACCATCCTACAATTTTCAAAACCAGGAAATTACATGACAGTAGTGTTTTAATTTCACATGTGTGGTTAATGGAAGGGGTGAGAGCAAAGCCAGCCATTAAGTATACTCTACGATAACTGTAGCACAGGTTCTTCTAGAAAATGAACAGATTGTTGTTTTACAGAACACACATGCCTAAATTCCAGCTGTTACTTTTTCCTGTCATACACTTCTCCGTCTTAAACCATAACACACACAATTTTTAAAGGGACTTTGAGGGTCCCAGCTAATAGCAGTACTCAGGTCAGTTGTAAAGGACATACTTACTTTGCTCCAGATTTTCCCAGTCTAAGTCAACAGTGAGTAACATCCTGTTCTCTAAGGAGGCTTGCAGTGAGAGGGCTTTTTTTCTGGAGCGTGAAGCTGAAACTTTCACTAAAACTGCTGAAGAAGTAAACTTGGGGTATGTTTTGGTTATTTCTCTGTGGGGTGACAAGTCAGGTGGGGTCTCACTTATCAATGATAAATGCTGCTACGGCAAATGTAGGAGTACAAGTTATAAGTGATGAGCAAAATCTGGAATCACTTGATATTTTGTGGTTTAAGAACTATACTTGAATATGATCTGATGCATGAAAATGCATAGGACGATACTTCTCTTGTTTTAATATAATTGTTTTCAAGATGAAGATGCTCCAGGGTGGAATCGCCATCTTCTTCAGCATCGCAGATTTGTTCTGGAAGAATATTCCTGAGGAAAAACAGATGTTACAAGTCATAAATGGTCCAAGCAGTATTCAAGCTTTATCATTTAGGAGTTAAGTTGTACATTTGTTTTAAAATGTTTTTGTTTTTAAAATAAAATTGAATCTTTCTCTTATATACTAGAAAAAATTTCAAATACGTCAAAGATGTGAGAAATGAAGCCATAGGAGTAGAATACAGTATACCCTGGGAGCGGGAAAAAAAATCTCCCTTGACTCAAAAACGAGAAACACTAAAAGAAAAGATTAATAAATTGACTATAGGTCTTTTAAAAATGCAAAGTTAAGAGCCATGGCAAACTAGGAGAATGTTTTTGCAACTTATATCACAGATACGGGGCTAATGTACAAAACCCTCTTAGAAACCTGTGCAGAAAAAGAAGAGCGGGAAATGCCTGGCTAACCAGTTCACCGAAGAAAGAACGAAATGACATGGGAACATGAAAAGATGCTTGGTTTCATTCATGAAAAGAGAAACGCAGACCGCGAGTGTCCTGCCACACCACCGCCACTGGCCACATTTGCCTCACACAGAAACATTCACAAGCTCATCAACACGGTCTGGTCCTGGGGCTGTGAAGGACCCCCCATCCCTGCAGGGAGGGATGAGGACCAGCGACCAGGCGGCATCTCCCTTCACTCAGCCAGGATCCTCTCCCGGAATTAGACCAAAAAAATATAAAATGCCGTCCAAACAAAGTTGTGCATTATTGTGCACGTGTTGTGCATGTGTTGTCTGTAGTAGTGAAAGAAGGGAAACAAGTAGGTGTCTGTCAGTAGGGAACTGGTTAAGTGAAATATCCACATAATGGAATACTGGTCAGTTGTAAAAAGAATAAGGAAATTCTCTGTGTCTTGGTAAAGAGTGATAGGATATACCCATAATCATAAAAAGTAAAGAATAAAAAAAATAACACTCTAGAGAGAGAGGGAATTTTTCTGCATCATAATTTGTGTGGAAATTGTGGGAGGCAGTGGGGAATATGAATGTGTGCATCTAGGCTTATATTTGTGAAAAAGAATACTGGGAAAGACTGCAAATTAATTTTAAAAGAATTAACCTATAGGAAATGATGGAATATAGCATATGGGACAGGCATATACCTTGTTACAGTTTTGACTTTGGAGTTTTATAAACGTTTAACGTAGTAAAAATAATATTACATGGGAAATAGCAATTCCTAAAAACCAAAAACAAGCTAAAGCCCTTATCACAGTATCAGGTCGTTGACATGTTGTCACAGAGAAAACCACTGTATTTCTGCCATGTCCTCGAGGAACATATTCTAAAGACAAATAGAGAGCTCCCTAAGACACCATATACTTCATTCAGTACTTTTGTTGTTGTAAGAATGGCATTCTTACATTGAAACTATTTTTTGTATATTGTAAGATAATAAGTTAGTTAATATTGTTGGGAACCTAGATTCCTAGTATAAGATAAACAAGTTTAAAACAAAGAATACTCTATATGGTTAAATTAGAATTGGGAACATCAGTATGAAGTCCTGTTCTTTTTCTTTACAAAATACATATTTCCTGGCAATTCACTGCAAGGCCTCGAAACCGTGACACCACTTTGGAAAGGAACATGCCTGGTCCCCAGCCTGGGGCATGTGATGTGAATGCTGCTCCCAGCGAGGGGGCATGGGAACCTCTGGAAGAAGGCTATCACAGGTGCGCAGTCGGAGCGTAAAAGTGCGCCACCCAGGACCCACAGAGGGTCCTCCCGCCAAGGAGTGGGGTTTAGGCACAATAGTTATAGTTGATTAAAACATTCGAAATATATAAAACTGTAAGTTAATATTAATTATCCAGAGAAAGAAAGCCAGAAACAAAATAATAAAACAGAAACACTTAGGCACCAACTTTTTTTTTCCTGAGACAGCCTCTATTAACATTTTAATGTATAGTAGGCCTTACCACTCATACTTAATACATACATATAATTTTTCCAGTTTTATAAAGACAGCATTAACATACAAGTTTAGCTTAAGGTGTATGACATGATTTGATATTTGTATATATTGCAAAGTGATCATCATTACATTAAGTTTAGTTAACATCTGTCAGCTCACATAGTGAGATATTTGTAGCCAGCTTCTTGGTCTGATTGGATGTTAAAAGGAAAGAACTGAGCATTTGTCTTACCTTTCAGAGTGAAAAAGTGCTCTAGCTGACAAGAAAAAGTCCTTTACAAAGGAATTCCAGCTAACAGATGTGTAAAGGGTAACAAAGTAGTGAGTCACCGTTGTGTTGCCCCTAAGGAAATAAGAATTTCAAGCAGCACTCGTCGGTGAGTGAGACTGTTGGTTCAGAGGTGGAGGAGAAAGGTATTAGTGGAGACTCCAGACTGTCACCACCTGAATCCCACCAGAAGTGGGACAGATGTGTGTGTCTTCGTGCAGTAAATAGGAAGCACAGAGCACAGTCTGTGCCGTACTTAGCCAAGAAGCTTTTAACTGCATCTCACAAAGCCTCCTCCACTCCCACCTCTCTCCCCAGCACTGTTCCCTCTTGTTTTTTAGGAATTTGTGTTTGGACTGTAGAGACAGAGAAGAGAGGAAGGGGTATACTCCTCAGGGACAGGAATCCCACATCGGGGATTGGCCTGTGACCGCACTACCAGAGTATTCCAGATTAATTCTTGAGACCAGCACGCTCTCCAGGCAGACAGAAAACTCTGTCCCCAGAAATGAGAAAAGCGGAGTCTCAATAATTTTATTCAGAATTTTACCTTCAGAAAAGATCTAGATAGAATCAGTTTTAATTTTAGCATGTATTTAGGTTTTTTATCTACAGAGTAGAGTTTTTAAAATTACAAATGGAGGTAGAAGCAGCATCATTGTCCACCTCCCGGGTTCCCAGTATTAGGTAGTAATGTTCCGTTCTAAAGGGTTTTTACCGTGAAAGTTAGCGGACATAGACATGTAGAGAAAAGCTATGACGAATGCTGTGTACCTGCAAACATCTGCCAGTCTTGTTTAATGGGACCGCTTGTCCTTTTTCCCCTTATAAGGAAATCCCAGACACCATGTCATGGTTGTGTAATCATATCCTCTGTCAATCACAACAATTTAAATCAATACTTGAAAAAGCCAGAATTTACCGTATCTTATTGTTGTTCAGCCTCAGAAAATGTAGTGCTTTCATTTCCCGTACCCCAGGTGGTATAGATTTTAAGTCATTGTGATCCAGAAACAGCTCTCTCAGAGAATGATACGTCCCATAGAAGGAGACTCGGTCCACGCCGTCATCGGAGAGTCTGTTAAATGACAGGTACAGGTACTCCAGGCCTGGCTGCATGTGGCCAAACACGTAGCCGGGGATGCGCTCAATCTGGTTCCCGAGCAGCACGAGATGCAGAAGGGACTTGGGCAGGTAGGACGGGACGTGGTAGAGCTTGTTGTAGGAGAGGTCGATGGACTCTAGATTTCTGCAACAAAGAAGGATTAGCGGGGCACCGCGTGAGGCAGGGACCGTGAGCTCCGGGCTCAGACAGGGCCGGTCAGGATGCTTGGCCGTGTTCCCGCACCGTCTGGTTTGCAGTAGTGAGTCCTGTGTGAGGGTGACTGTGTGGCGGTCTGCCCTGTCTGGCTGTGAGGCTTGCAGTCTTATCTGGGCGCCACACCGCGGCTCCCACTCCGTTACAAGGAGTGCCAGGTTCAGAAAGAACCACTATCTCTAGGATCAAACGTGAATCAGAAATGAGGTCAGGGTCTTAGCTGCTATCAAGCTGCCTCTCCCTGAAATCGCCCCGGGTTCCAGCAAGGACGTGGTGGTGGTGTGGAATCTGCATTCTTGCTCCACACCCGATCCGATGGCCTGATACACGGGGGCTTGTGGTGAAATGGAGCTTGTTTTCGGGCCTTCCCCTGTGGTTTCTGAGTCACCCTGCCACCACCACATCCTGCTGGCCCCGGCTGGCCCTCCACACCATCTCATCCCTCTCTCCTGCCCCTGAAAGATGCCTGTTCCATCTGTTTCACCCAGATCCCCTGTGTCCTCACCACACGCCCAACCTGGCTCCCCACCATGGCCCATCCTGCTCCTCCTGACAGGCAAGATCCCCACGCCGGCCCCTTCCCTGCATCCTTGCCAGGAGGCTGGACCCTGCTTCCAGCCTTCCCTGTCAGGCGAAGCACCGTTCAGGCTGTTTTATAAGACTTGAGGTAGAGAAATGGTTTGGAGGAATGAAGACAGTGTGGCATAGGACAGGGGAGCCTCATGGTCCCATGGTGGGGGGGCGGGGCAGGATGGTTTCCCTTCAACTTCATGGCCACCTGTGAGGTGGACAGATCTCGGGTCCCTCACTGCTTGGGTTCATGGCAGGGTGTGCACAGCAGCAGTGACCACGATCATCCCAACACCAGTCACACCATCCACAATATGAGCTCCAAGCAAGTAGCCAGGTTCTAGGGAGGGGGAGGCTCACGAAGGAGGGGTGCCATTCCTAAGCTCACTTCCCCACATTCAGACCCTGTGCTGTAATGGCAGAAGGAAGGCACTAAGAAAGGCGAAGAGCAGCGTCTACTCACTCTTGATTTATCCAGGCTAGCGGAGCAATCCTGTTTTCCTCAATTTTATTATAACGTAGCACAATGACATTGATCTTTCTGGTGTGGTTGAAACAGATCTCAGTGATTTCTTCAATTTGGTTATTTTCTAGGTATAATTCCTATAATTAACAGAAAAGACTGTTTTTCTTTGTGTTGGTTGGCACATATATTCAGCTTCACAGGTGGAAATGGTACTGTGGACTGTTCTCAGTAGTATTATCTGGAGAGTCTTCTGCTCTTCCAAGTGAATTCATTGCTGTAAGTTGTCCTGTTCTATCTAATTAGCGAAATAAAAGCTACCTTCTTTCATGGTCATGGAATTAAATGCATTTTTTTAACCATAAAATTTTGCAAAATAGAGCATACCGTAATAATAGTATAAAGTTCTCTAATTTACAAAACTTATTCATGTAAATTATCTCATTTGGGCTTCAAAACCCTAGAAAATTGGTACAAATGATCATCTCTGTTCAGTAGTGGAGACACTTGGGCCTGGAGAGAGGATGCCCAGGAGACACACGTCCCCACCCCGCCCCAGCTCTAGGACAGGCCACTTCCCACCAGTCCATGCTGCCTGTCAGGGTTTTAGACTTGCTTGTATTTTAATTAATTTAATTAAAAATTAATTGGGAACCCTCATTTAACATCAGGGTAAAGTTTGCTAGAGCTATTGTTTTCAACAGCGAGCTGCCTTTGGTTAAATTCATTTGACGTTAGTGCAAGTTTTTCACTCAAGAGGCTTGGAAATCAGAAGTAGATATTGGAATATGTCTTCATTGTAATTTTTGATTCCTATTATAGTAATTTTCCCTTGTTTTAACTTAATTTTGGTATTTATTAGATATGAGTAAAGCAATTTTTAGCTTTTTGCTTTTAACTTCATACGTATTTAGAGGTGAACCAAATCAGTGGTTCCCAAACTTGGTTGCATATTTAGATCACTTGTGAGCTTTCTAAAGTTACTGCAGTCAGAGCACACTCATCCATACACTAGACCCTGTGTCTGTGAAGCGGGGTCCTGGAAGGGGTCGGAGCACACACACCTGCGTGGACACTGCCTCCCATACCAATGAGAGGGACCCTCTGGAGAGAACACCCAGATGGAGACACGTTGCTCCTCCTTACTATTTGGCTTGTGTGTGTTTACTAGGTGCATGCATTATGTATTAAAATCTAACTTAAAAAATTATAAATTACTGACCCTACCCTCCAAAGGAACCTGATTGAGGATATCTGGGGTAGGGTACGGAGTCCGTATTGCTCTAGAATCCAAGAGATTCGGATGTAAAGCCCATTATTGGAACCTCAATCTTTACAATTTTGATAAATTCTAAACTGATATGTTGATCTGCAAATAGGAAAGGAGATGCTATGGCACGGCGTCAGACCCAGGCTCTGCTGGCATAGCAGGCCCACAGCTGTGGGAAGCTCCAGCCTGCCTTCCTGCTGAGTAATCCTCTGTGCAGCAGAAACAGCTGGGAGCAGTCAGTGCCGGGTCTGCCAGACCTCTGCTCTCAGGGCTGGAAGTCAGGTGTGCACTGGGCAGTGAGGGCCCCCAGAGTGTGTGAAGTGTGTCCCTTGCTGCAGCGAGGAAGGCCCCACACCTGGGCCCTGGGTGGGAAGGGCAGGGCTCGGCCTCGGTGGGGCGCTGGGCAGAACTGGGAAGCTATCTTGCAAGTTGTAGTTTCTGTGTAAATTCTCAGCTCATCTTCCCCATTCTCTCCCCAAAAGCTGTCAGTAAGATCAATTTTCATTTTATCAAAATTTCACTTTATCAACTATTATTACGTTTAAAGAAACAACAGTGCTCAGATTACATAGCGGAGTGTACAGCACCAAAATGTACTTTAATCTGCCTCACAATAATCTTTTAGAATAATGCTATTTGTCTTATTGAAGTGTACTGTACTAAAAATGTAAAACATTGTTAGAAAGATACAGTTACCTCAATAGAAGCAGGAAGACCCTGTGGTATAATTCTGAATTTATTTCTTCCCAGACGCAGGTAGGCTAGGCTCTTCAAAGATTTGAAAGCCAAGGGATTCACATTGGTTTCACTGAGATTGTTTCCTTCCAGTTCTAAGGTGACCAGTTGATTTAGGTCTATAAAAAATAAAATATAATTTTCAGAATATTAGGAAAACCAAAGAACCATGTAGTTTCTATATCTTTCAAAACATCATGTGAAATGTTCAGTTTATTTGGAGGGTAGATGTCCCTGCTTTCTTGGTGTTCCCCATGCAGAGCCTCCTCTCAAGTGCTCTGTGCACCCCAGATGCTGGTCTCAGCCAGCACTGGACGCCGGACATGTGGTCCAGGGGAGAGGCGGGCCTGCCGAGAAGTTACCACACTGTAGGATGTCTAAGGAACAGAAGCTGAGCAGGGCCTCCCCACAGGGGCAGCGGGGGCCAAGCAGGGACTCAGGACACAGGTGGGCGAGAAGTACAAAGTTGTGGAGGTCCCTTAAAGCCTGTGGAAAGACGTGGACACGCATATGACACGGCAGCATCATTGGTGACGGGGAGTGTGGGAGCGCTCTGCCTCGCAGATGTCAGTCTCTGAACAAGGGAGTTCCAGCGTGAATTCCCGTCACACGTGTTCACGTCCTGGCAGATAGTGCAGCCAAATGCATGTTTGGAAAGGAGAATGATCGAGAATTCTCCACGCACTCAGATTGAGCTACCAAGAAAGGCCTTTATACAAACAAGTTTTCCCTGCATCGTTTCTGCTGGCCTCAGGAGTGGTATGATCCAGATCACTTGGAACCCTACAGGAGAATGGACAGCTCAGCAGTGATGATACCCAGAGGCATCTGAGTCAGGCATTCAGGGTGTAACTTTGGAGATTGTTCAGTGGCCAAGATTTCCAGAATAGGAATGTTTTCATCTTCAACTCAAGTCACGGGCATTGCACTGAACGCTCTGTACGGCTCTGTTCCTACTCTTAGGCACATTAGAGAAACAAGACATCGTCCAAGCACGAGCAAGCGACAGGATGATCGGGGTGCAGATCACAGGTGCTGAGGACCACAGGAGTGGTGTGGACGTGTGGGTGGGCTGGGCTCCCAAGGACAGGAAGACGTAGGTAGAAATGGGGGAGGCTGAGGCAGCCAGGTGAACACGGACAGTAAGAACCCATGTGCTCAGCGGTAGGAGGCAGGCCCGCCTTGGGTGAACCGTCTGCTGGGGGGGTGCAGGCCCTTCGTGCACCAGACAGTATGGTCTGGTTTTCCTGTCCAGGCAGCGAGGAGCGCTGGGCAAGGACAGCATGACAAAACATGAACCTGGCAGTTGTTTTAGCATCAATTGAAGGGCTGAGGAGAATTAGGGAGCCCAAGCAATAAACTGAGAAGTGGTTATGTTTTCTTATATTCTCCTTGATTTCCAAAACCAAAGATACTGAGAATCCAGCATATTTATCTAGTACATAGTTGAGGTCTTGGAATGTAATGGAAGTTTTCCTGTGAAAAACAGATAATCAAAGTAGACTAATGGTCGGTGTGTGACCCCACGAGAGAGATGTGGCACACGGTGTTTACAGGTACTCTCTGGTTTATACATTGTGTAGGAAACATAGGAAGTGTGCTCTCGTATGTGACAGGAGACAGGGCGGAGCTAGAGAAGCTGTAGGTCAGATGCAGTAGAACAAGGGTTTATACGCAGGAAGCTGGTAGGAAGTCCTTCCCATTGTGGGGCGGGGAGCAACATGGCAGGTCATGGACACGGGAGAGCGTGGTCCCTGCGTGCCCAGAGTGGGGGCCAGCCATGAGCACTGCCCGCAGCATCGGGATCCTCCTGTTTCTGCACACCTTTGCGCATGCTGTTTCTCTCCCTGGAGCTCCCTTCCTCCCCACTTGTCTGGGACTGTCTGTAACGTGAAGGGTCATGTGTGAAGACCTGTCACAAAAGCACAGGGAGAGCAGCAGGCCCCTGAGGGCCAAGCCAGGGGCTTCCGTGCAGAAAGAGCAGCGTCCCAGCAGTGGTGGCAGCTGCGCGCGGGTGCACCTTGCCTGCTGCCAGCTGCTCGACCCTCCAGGCAGTGGGCTCAGCACAGTGTCGAGGCTCTCTGGCACAGTGACCTGAGCCCCTCCTCATGGCCAAAGCCTCCATGGTGCTTGGACTGTGGGGGACAGCAGGGGAGGGAGGGAGGGAGTGTGTGGAGAAGCAGCTGCCAGGAATGTGTGCGCACACCTTCCGAGTAGGGGCTTCTGTTGTGTAACACGTCATCTTGAGAATGCAGCCAGAAAGGTGACCTCACGTGCGGTTCACATGCAGCCCACTAGGGCGCTGGTCTACATGTTCCTTTGGCCCTGCTTCCCCTGGCAGTTAAAAAAGACTTTCTGATGTCTTTTCCATATGACAAAGCCCATCACCATTTGTGTTTGTTGATGTTTTTCATGTGTACCCTGCAGTCCATCTGGAAATAGAATATTTCCATAACTCTGTAATTTTCAGACTTGGCAATTCTTGGTGGTATTGTGTTTTTTCCCATCACCAGAAGTGTTTTGTTCCTATGAAGTTTTTTCGGAGTGAAAAGCAAATAATGAAATGGTTTAATTCCTTTTTAGGCTTGAGTTATCGACATTAACATAAAAATATTTCAAATCAAATAGGTAGAAAGTATTGGACACCGCGCCTCAGGCGCTGCTAGACTGCTGGGAACGGGGAAGGAAACATTAGCTGTCTCTGGAAGGAGATGTAATCCCACCACAGACCCTGGCTAGTGTTTAGGAAAAGCTAACGTAGTGCTGCATCTTTTGTGCCTAGTTCACGATATGACAGCTTCAGTTCAGTTTGGTCCAGAGTCAACCACAAAAGGAGAAAATAAATTTCATGAACTTAAAGGGTAAAGTGGCCTAAAAAACTCGCCAGCTCTCCGTATGGCTGTAGTGCCCATAAAGCTCCCACACGACCGCAGAAGAAAGGCTAGAATAGGACACATATGAACTAAAAGTTAAATACCTGATAAGCTTTCTTCATTGATCGCCTGCAGTCTGTTCTCGTTGATCTTAAGTTCTTCTAATGCAGACGGTAGTTCTGAAGGAATCTCTGCCAGATTGTTTCCATCCATATTCAGGCGAATTAGCTTCTTCAGAACCTTGAAAAGCAAATCTCAAAATTACCTTTTCACATGGTCACAGACACATCGTGCATCTTCAGGGGTCAAAGTGCAGTCGTGACTTAACCTTACAAACCTGCGTGCTCTGACTTGGGCCCATGGGAAGCTGCATGTTCTCCCGCCGCTCCCCCATTTCCCTGCTGCGGCTTTACTGAGCGAGAGAAAGCTCCTGTCACCACTGGACCGCTCCTATTTTGCTAGATCTTAGGCGTCCACCTTCTCAGCAGTAGACAGAAGGCTACTGCAGAATCTGAATGTGTCATGGATGCTGGCAATGAAATCAGCAGTTTGAATCCTTACCGTGTACGTGTACACCTCAGTTTTGTCATTAGACTAGTAGAAACGGCCCTAAAAGAGCACTGATGATTGCGGAACCGCTTCAGAATGGCGTGCTGCAAATACCACTCGCTGTTCCTCTGTGGCATCCGCACAGTCTGACTGGTGGAAGCACGCCCACGTTTGCAGCTGTGTGCTCCTCGGCCCGAACGCCTGCCCCACCAGACTGGAGCGCTGCACAGATGATTCACCTCAGGCACTGAATCAGACTTGGGAATGGGACAGGGGATCCCAAAACAAGAAAAGGAGACACTCTCCTGTGTGTCTTTCTTTCTGATCAAACACAGGAAATGCGTGAGTCCCAGCTGTCGTATGACAAGGACACGTCTGCGACTTGAATGCAGGGGTAAAGTTTGGCCTAGTGGGATGTAGTAGGTTTCAGTGGGCTTCTCAAAAGGACACACGAGTGTGTTTGTTTACACACCCAGACCCTTCCTTTCTTGCTTCTACCTTTGCTTCTCTGAAACTCCTTGATCCTGTCGTCTTTTCTGCTTTTTAGAAAATATTTTAGTCACACCCAAGTCTTGCAGGGGCTTATTCTATGCTGTTTGCTGCCTCTCTCTCCCTTGTCTTCCCCACCATTCCCTGTGCTAGTTTTCATCTGAGTCCGCTTGTGTTTCCAGAACCCCTCCTGCTCACATGATCATCAGGTCTTGCCCTCGGCACAAAATAACGAAGCTCTTTCTGGCCTGAAAATGTTAACAAGAGTTTCCAGATAAGCTCTCCTTTATTCCTGGAAATACCTCATGTACTAAGAGCCCACATATTTCAACATATTTTCAGCTGCTTGGGGAGAAACTGCTCCATAAGTTCAAACATTGGTTTTGTCATTTTGCTGTTGTAGGTGCTGTAAGGGTAAAGCTAGAAAAACAAGCTAGAATCACGTAAAACAACAGACTGGAATCAAGGTAAAACTTGAAGAGTTTAGGAACGTCAGAGGGGAAACTTTCTTGACTTAGGAGGAGGCTACAGACTGTCCCTTTCTCTCCCTGCCCTGCCGCCAGCACAGAACTGTCCAAGGGGATGCTTCCTCACGCCGAGCGTATCTTTACCTTGAATGCTTTTGGACCTGTGCCTGGGGAGGTGATGTTGTTGTTGCTCAGATCGAGCCTTTCCAAATTTGGCAGTCCATTGAATGCTCCGTCAGGAATGTCAGTGATGGAATTGCCTAGAAAACACAGCAGTTGCAGTTTGGGCCCCCATGCACACACGGGAACATACGTGTGTTCATGAACATACATAGATAGCAAGGAAGCTCTACCCAGAGGAGAAAGCAATACTCATAACTAGGACAGCATCTGTATAAGCAAATGCATGTGCAGGAAACACCAGCCTGGGGCCAGAACCTCTACTTGAAGGACTAGCTGTGCTCGAGGCCGTCCTGTTTCAGGTGAAGCTGCTGTGAGAACAGCTAGAATGTGGTTCACTAGACAATTCTGTTAGCAGTATGCATTTTATAACAGAGATGTGTTTCCGGAAGCTTACATAGAAACTGGTTTTCCCATTGACATGTCCTAGACCCTGGACCAGAAATCCTGTCCTATCACCTACCCTTCTGAAATTTCCTTCTCTAAACCAGGAGCTCAGGTGTTATAATTGTGTGGCTTCCATCTGAACAACTTCCTACATGCTTTAAATTTATGGGATTTTGTTTTCACATTTGGTTAAGTGCAGTAGTTGATGCTTTTAAACCCACAACGTAAGCTCACCAGAAATAGTGAGTGCTATAGACACCATATGGTGACCATCTCAAAACCACGGTAGTGTGACTGAACAGGGCACAGCTGACACACCGGCTGTGGCAGAGGGGACATTGCTGGGGTGTAGGCCTCTGAGCATGAGACTTCCCTACGGGGTCATGTGAACGTGGTGTCCTAGCACAGACTGGCCGTCCTGAACCAAGGCGTCAGACTTGGCCTATTGAGTGTGTATTTATAAGGTCATTTATTTATTATTTCTCTGATATTATTTCTGTGATTGCCCCTGCGACATGCCTGAAACCCCATTCAGATTCTCTCAGCCCTGTGTCTTCAGGTCGTCCTGGGGTGTGGGTTTTATCTCCCAGATGGATGCACACGCAGGGTCCCCGTGAGCCAGCCTCACACACACACACCTGGTCCTGCCGTTCCTCCACTCAGAACCCTTCCAGTGGCCTCATAAGAACATGGCGAGGAGGACTGGACCATTCCATACCTACCAGAATGGCTGAAGTGAGGGGAAGATAAGTGACAGGAGGCAGAGCAGCGTCTAGCAGAAAGCTGCAGCCACCTTTGGGAACTGGGGGATGGTTTCCTATGGAGCTAAATGCACCTTTACTCTGTCATTCAGCATTTCCACTCCTGGGCGTGCACCTTAATGAACAGAAAACTAGGTCCACACAAACCTCTGTATATGGATATTTGTAGAACTGTATGTACAGTTGCCCCAAACTAGAAGCAACCCAGGTGCCCTTCAGGATCACCAGGCACCTGTGGTCCATCGGCATGAGCACACGCCACTCAGCGGTGAGCAGAGGGCCTGCTAGATGAGTGCAGCATCCCGGATGACCCTCCACGGCATCGTGGCAAGCACAAGAAGCCCAACTGGAAAGACTCTGCACTGGGTGACCCTACTTCGGTGACATACCATGAACGGCCAAACCCTGGAGGCCCATCACCTCAGCAGAGACCAGGGCTGGTAGAAGGAGGGGCAGGAGGGAACGTGGGGAGGTGATGGAAACATTCTGTATCCTGGCTGTGGGGGTAGTGATGCAACTATACACGTCTGTCAACGCTCAGAGAAGAGCATGCTAAAAATAAGTTTTACTGAATGTCAGTTATACCTCACTGAAGCTGACTTTAGGGAAAAAGTCAGTGGGAAATCATGATTTGGTTTGGAGAAATTGGCTTTATACCTAACCATGCTATTTCTCCTACAAAGTTTATGTATATGATTATAGATTGTGAAGTTAGTCTGTTTAGGATCAACTTCTATTATGAAATTAAAATATGACATTCACAAGGCAAGGAGAGTTACTTACTTGTAAAGCACAAAACAGAACAGACGTCCACATCTCTTACCAATGAGCTCCAGGCTTGTTATCTCTGGTGCTGTTAGCAGTGGTATCTGTGTGAGGCCGGCGCTGATGCAGCTGATGGTTCTGTAGGACAGGGAGCATCCGCTGGGCAGAGGTGGCATGCCCCTGCGAGGAGGGGGCACCAGGGGTCTGGAGGGCACCCTGAACACATCTCCTCTGAGGGTGCCCTCCTCCTCCTCCTCCTCCTCGTCCTCCTCTGCCTCCTCTGCCTCCTCGTCCTCGTCCTCCTCCCTTGCTGGGTGTCCTTGTTGATGGGCTCGCCTCCCCTCTGCTCGGGGTCTCTCATCTGCCCCTCCTCTGCTCCACCCCTCACTGAGAGGTCTCCCCTGCTCTCCAGGTCCAGGGGTCTGTTTCTTTTGCTCATTTTCATCTTCTTTACTTTCTTCTTCCTCCTCAAATTGAAGTTCCTCTTTTTGCAACACTTGGTCCATTTCCACCCGACCAGGTGGCAGTTGCTTGCGACGTGAGTTGGTAGGTTCTCTTTGTTCTGAAGAATCACCAGAAAATTCACTTCTATCACTTAATGCTGTACCACTGAGCAGCGGACGGGAGGCTGCTGGCCGCGCGGGGAAGATACGGCAGGGGCGAGGTGTAACGTTAGTAAAAAGAAAAATCATAGTGAAAGTGAGGTTAGTAAATATTATTCCCTCCAGGTATTTGAGTGCAATTTAAATGTGAAATGCATCTTGGAATTTTTGCTTGAGTAGTTTTAAAAGTAATTTTATTTCTGTTTTATAAGATTTATGTGATTTGTTTTAAGCAATTTTTGTTTTTTCCTGTGGCCTTAGTATTTATTTTTACTAAAATATCTTGCTACCTGGTAATAAAGAGGGAATAATATTGCCACATGATGCAAAATGGTAAGCAGTCCTGTGTGAGATTGCAGTATGATGAGGTGTGACCTTTATAATAGATACTGTTCAGTTAATCGGGGTGACTGATAATGTAAGAATCTGCACCATCAAACATAAAAAAAATGAAACACGTATTTTACTTGCTTGTGGCAGTGAAACTGGCTTTTTTTTGTAGATTTATTATTATTTTTGTCTGATTTTCTTTCAGCCCCATAGGCCTGAAAGCATCTTCTGAAATTCAGGATTATAGAAAGTTCTCCTCTTTCTCCTTCCCAGCCTCTCAACTTAAATTTTTACTGCTTGACACTTATGGGAGGCCTCCTGGATTCCGATGATGCTGTTTTAAGCCAGAGGCGTGCATGACAGGACTTTCCGTTGTCCCAGGATGATGGGAGCGGAACGGCCAGTGGCAGGCGTTCACTGCGTGTGTATTTAGCAGAAGTTGGGGAGAGCCTGACAGTGACCGCAGCTCTGGCAGAAGTGAGGTCTAGCTCTGGTACTGGCAGATTTCCTGAGTTGTGGCCCTGCTTTTATTTAATGCTGTATCTAAATCACCCAGAAAATGAACTCAGAAAATGTAACTATTTGAAGGAATTACTTGAGATTTCAATCCAGTATATATTATAAAGTCAGTGAGTTATTTTTTCCTATCCCTGGCAGAACATGCAAAACGAAAATAGGAAAGTATTAGGGAAAGGAAGCTAAAGCTATCACATTGAAATATTTTAAATCCTCCCTGTACATCCAAGTTTATTTTTCCAAAATAACCACAGCTTTTCAAGATTATTACAAGTCCTTTGAAAAATGTCTGATAATTTCTGAATCTTGCCTGTGTATTTGCTAACATTTTTTAAAGGCATAATACCTTAGTAAAATAATAGGTTGTATAAACCAAAATGCAATTCCTCAACATTCTAAAGTCGTGGGCACCCACCCTGAGACTATCCTGTGTGCATGGAAAACAATCTGTCTAATGTTAGACAAGAGAAACTGTCTCTGTTTCTTCCCATCAAATTATTTACCACGTGTGTATCTATTTTAGAAGGTGCTGACTAGGCCTCCCTCTCAAGAGTCAGCTGTCCCTCAGGTGTGAGCCGCGAAAGCAGGGTGGGGAACGTTCAGCAGGCCCCGTGGCATGACCTTCCTGCAGGAATCAGTGCCCACGAGAGACAGACATTGCTCCAGGGCCACGCTCCTGCATTTCCCCAGATTTCCCAAGCAGTAATGAGTGCAGGTAGGCTGGGGCACTGGGCTTTCTTCTCTCTAGATGCAGACCCCTCTCCCGTTGTTCATCAGGAGTTCTTCGTCTTCTTTGTGGTCTTAACTGTGCCCACACTGAGTTGGATTAAGGGAGCTACTCCTCGCGAGGAGCTAAGCAGAGCTCTTTCCTCACACGACACTGGGGGACTGTTGGCTCCGTAGATTCCGTCACCGCTTCTCTAAAGCGAGCGTCAGTGCTCAGTGTGGTCTGCTCCAAGTGTCTCATTCTGATACAGCTGGAACTACGAAGCCAAGATCTTTTATTTCTGCCCCTACCATCCATCTTCCCCAATAACTTCTATGTTTGTTATCACTGTGCCAATATTCTAAGTACCTTGATGACCGTTTACCATAATTTAAAACTTAAGGTAGTAACAAAATAAAAACAATGGAAGTTGAAGACTAAGTCACATGGGATACTGTGTTTTGGCTAAATACTGTACCAGCGTCAGAGCAGACCGGGCAGCACTCTCCCTCCGGCGTGACTGTGTGGGGGCACGTCAGAGGGTGGCACATAGTCTCGTCACAAAGCACTCTTCCATTGGAGCAGAGGCAGGTAGTGCATGGCTCAGGAGACCACACAGCTCGGTTGTACATGGTCATCCCGTTTACCAGACAGTGTCCCTTCTTTCCTAGAAGAGAAGCAGGGGCGTATTACATTCCTTGTGTGGCCGTCAGCCTGTGAATGACAGTGAGCACAGTGCGAAGTCGAACTGGCAGAATCACACAAGAGTGTCATTCTGTGTCCGTTCATGCGTGGGGTACATGGACCCCAGAGACGTGACCCCAGGGCAGATTCCTTGTGCTCTGCTCTCAGCCTCTGACACTGACCTCCTCCTGGTAACTTGACTCTGAGCTGCGCCTCCGTACCGTATCTCTTGGGGTGACTAAGTCACACGGCAGGAACAACCCACCCCCAAGTCTCAGTGATTTCTTCTCTATGCCATGTGTCCAATGTGGGCACACAGGGGCTGTGCTTGTGATAGTCACAGGGACAGTCAGCAGGCTTCTGCATCTCCAAGCAGGCTGCCTGATGGCCAAAGCAGAGGGGCGGAAGGTTGCAAATCCCACATGAGCCCTCAGAGTGTCTCATTACATTGAGCAAAGCAAATGATACGGCCATAAATTCAGAAGAGAGACAGCAGTGTGGTTCCATCAGGAGCCAGAAAGCAGAGAGCAGGAAGGGCACTGATGATGAGCCCACGTCTCACCCTTATCAGTGTGTGGACGGGGGAGGCAGAGCCAGACATTGCAACCGACCTGACCCTGTCTTTAGAGTTACCATGTTACTGAACACTAGCTCACATGTCGTCAGTGCCGTCCTTGTAAAGTGTGTTCGAAGTATCTCCATTACTCTATGTACAGGGTCGTAGACATGTAGGTGAGTGTGTCCACCAAGGCGGCCATACACAGCCTACTTGGTTGCAGTGTCAGAGGACATGCTGTCCTTCTGACCCAGTGTCGTTTGTGACGCCTGTCCTTTGTCTGATGAGTCACTGTCCGCACATTCCACCCTGAGGTGGGCTCTCACATTCGTTTCCTCCCTTACCCCCCTCCCCTCACCACCTGGGCCTACCAAGTAGTTTGTCTGCATAAAATAAATTCAGTGGCTTAATGCCACTGTGGTTGAAAAAATTTTGGTTGAGGGGCGCCTGGGTGGCTCGTCGTTAAGCGTCTGCCTTCGGCTCAGGGCGTGATCCCAGGGTCCTGGGATCGAGCCCCACGTCAGACTTCTCCGCTGGGAAACTGCTTCTTCCTCTCCCACTCCCCCTGCCTGTGTTCCCTCTCTCGCTGGCTGCCTCTCTCTGTCAAATAAATAAAATCTTTAAAAAAAATTTTTTTTGGTTGAAAATAGTTAATAGTCATATATTCATAGAATCATCTGAATAATTTGTTTCTGTATCCCAGATGATGTATCATTATAAATGAAAAAGCAGGTTACAACCTAATATGTATATTATCTATATTATGAATCCAATTATTTGAAATACACAGTATAGGAAACAGACTAGAAATTAATAAACCACAATAGTAACTATGGTTTTATAAATATAGTTGTGGGATAGCTAATTATTTTTTTGTTTTCCAATAATTTTGTATTATAATTACATTCTATAAATGAAAATTTAAATTATTTCAAAACTCATCATTGTAGACTAAACCAAAAGACATAGTAGTATATCTTGGTATTGTAGTAACTTGAAAAATATATTTAATATATATTAACTTGAAAATATAACTTAAAATATATTAATAATAATATATATAATAACTTGAAGAAAAACTTTGGAAAATTATCTTCATGGAGGTTCTGTTTTTGTCCCCATCTTTCTCTTACTGGTTTCTTACCTGGTAACACATTATAACTTGATTCTACTCCCAGCAAACTTAGAAAGGAGTCAGACTTTTCCTCTGTGCTGTAATCCAAGTTAAGCACGGGAATTGTTGCTGCTGGTGTGACCATCGCCTGCTGGACGCCCAGCTGCCCACTGGGTCTGTGGGCGGGCAAAGAGCTTTTCCTCGGTCTCCTGTAGTATACCTTCCTCCGATGCTTCCTGGGTGTTTCTTCATTTTGTCCAAAATCAATTTGAAAAATGATAAGCAGAAGGAAACAAAGCAAACCTGCAAACTTCATGCTTGCTTTTTCACCATCCGATTTCTAGAGTGAGAAAGAAGCAGAATTTTGGATTTAGTGGTGCCTAAGTTTTACCTTTGAAAATTGGCGTATTATTGCTTGTATGCCTCAACAGCATTGTGGAGAAATGACACATATCATATGTGGGCTGTATGCTGTTGTGTTATTGCCAAATGAGAATGTGGAATTCTTCTGTCAGAATCAAAGAACTTTTAATATCTTCATCCCCAGAACAGGCATGAGCCAAGTTTTTCTATGAAAAACCGGATATTAAATATTCTAGGCTTTACCAGTCACACAGACCGTGGTGTACAAACGGGTGTACCGGGAAAGCCCCAGCGATGAAACGGTTTGCTGGACTCGGTCGGCCTCTAAGCCGTGGCTGGCTGAGCCCTCTCCAGACTGCTGTGCTGTGTCCTCGGAGGATCCCCGGGATCGCTCTACCTGTGCGCCAGGTCATCCTCTGACTCAGGCCACGCATGGCCCTGTCTCTGCTATTTGGTTCTTCTATCCTCTGGCTTTCGAATGGTCTTTTTTGGGAGAGAGGGGGGCGTGACTGTGCCTGATAAAAATAACAGCAATGCTGTAAAGGTGAAAAAGGCATCGGAGAAATGAATACTTGTCGTCCTGGTGATAAAGACTACGTGTGATTGTGGCACTGTGATCAGACACGTTTGTCCAGGCCCTATAAAGTCAGGTAGCACAGAAAGTAAAGAGAAACCCTCCACAAGGTGATTGATTGTAGGGGCTGGTTGAAGGATTCACCTGGCCACACACTTTGGCCTGTGGTTAGCCCTGCAAGGAAGGTCTTTGTGGCATCCATTGCCCTCTAAGCTGAGAGCCTGTGTCTCCTCCTTGCCCCTGCCTGGCATCTGTCTGTCCCCTCTGTTCTTCATTCAGGGTCCCTTGCTTTCAGTACCCCAAGATGGAGCCAGGGTGTGTGGGGGAGAATCTGAAACCTCAGGGATGCTGAGGACCCAGGATCATCGGCTACAGTGGGAGCCTGACTTGGTGATGAGATTTACCCCACTCCTCACAGACTGCTTTGCTCACCTCTGTCAGAACAAAACTGTTACATTTCAGAAAACATCACCCTGGAAGGAATGGTAAAGGTTTAAATTGATGCTATGTACAGAATTTTAAAATTCCAAGCTGCAAAGGAGGGATTTTGAAAGCTCAAAGGGCCAAAAACGTGGCTGTAGACTGTGAACCTGGCAATCTTGCTGGGACCTTAGGAAATAGACAAGAGACCCTGTAAGCATGGTGTTCAACCTTTCTGCATGAAATAAAGTGCTCTACTGACGTCAGATGCTACTACAGTACAGGTCTGCTTCGAAACCTGTGGGCAGCTTGTAGGAAACCCAAAGGGCATCTGAATAGAAAATCATGTACTGGGGGGGTGAGGCGAGGCCCTCCTCATGCCACAGGGCTCACCCCCCAAATGTGTAGGACCTGGGGGTGATCATTGTCAGTCTAGCCAAATACTGTGACTTCTGTCAGCAGAAACTCACAGTGGTTGTCGCAAACACAGGGTTGCCACCATGGGTCTTCGCCTAAGTACAGATGTCACTTACAGACCTATTTTTGACATTCTCCCGTGTGTACATCACCAGAAGGCCCAGAACTTGAGCACTCCCTGTGGGGTTGCCTTCCCTGTGGCTGACATTCCCTCCAGTTACACAGTTAGTGACCAGAGTGGCTCCAAGGAGCAGCAACTCCTGGAGAAGCTCGAAGTCAGTGCATGGTCACTTCATAGAAAACCCAACAGCCATTATAGCAGTTTTGTGAAAAACTCAAATCTGACTTCTGCTTCTAGCCAAAATGGAGTAACAGAGCCCCCACCCGAGATTACTTGAAATTAGGACAAAAACATGAAGCTGCATTTTTTTCAAACCTTAGGCATGAAGTAGCTCAAGACCTTGATCCCGGGGCGGGGGAGAGGTAAGTCCAAGGTGAGCCCTGTGACTGGTCTCACACGCAGCCTGAGTCCGTTTTTTTCCACGCTGCCGCTCAGGCAGGGGACTCTGCCAGAGTTCTGATTTCCCTGAGTTGAAAATCCCTTGGGATTCCAGGGAGGGGAACGTTTGCAGGGCAGAGAGGAGAGCTGCCCTGCAAAGCCTTCCAGAGACCTCAAGTCTTCAGCTGAGTCCTGATTAGCCTGTCTGTGTGAGTGAAACTTCTTGACACGGCAGAAAGAACTACTGTAAAGAACAAAAGGGAAAATGCCTGGGGCTTGTAAAAGGCTGGCCAGAGTTTGGGTGCCCGCCAGTCAGAGGGGGAAACCTGTACTTCACAGGGCATCAGGCGGAGTGTTCAAAAGGGCACTGGCACAGCAAGGGAAACAGTCCCCCCCAGACTAATGGCTGCTCTGGTCCCGTTTAACAAAACTGAGCATCAAGCATCTCTGAAAGATCAAACTGCATGCCATCATGTGACCGTGTTCCAGAGCACCCAATGGGCAGTTGGGAATCTGGAGAAAACTTAGCAGGCACACAAACGCGTGGGAAAAGTGGTCCATAAAGATTGTGTTCATATAATAATACTGTATTTTGGGGTTATAACATAAGTAGAATTGTATGAGAACAGAAGCATAAAGGAGGGAGGAGATGTGTGCACATACTGTCGAAAGGTTCTTTGCTATGAAGTGGAATAACGTCACTTGAAGATAAGCTGTAATAAGTTAAAGATGCACGCTTGAAGCCCTAAGATAACCACTAAACAAAAGAAGAATTACAGCAAGTAAGGCCATAATGTAGATCAAATACAATAATAAAAATAATCCAAAATGTGTTTATATAAATCACATTAAGTGTAAATTGGTTAAATGCCACAATTAAAAAGCAGAGGCTGGGGGCGCCTGGGTGGTACAGCGGTTAAGCGTCTGCCTTTGGCTCAGGGCGTGATCCCGGCGTTATGGGATCGAGCCCCACATCAGGCTCCTCTGCTATGAGCCTGCTTCTTCCTCTCCCACTCCCCCTGCTTGTGTTCCCTCTCTCGCTGGCTGTCTCTATCTCTGTCAAATAAATAAATAAAATCTTTTAAAAAAAATAAAAATAAATAAAAAGCAGAGGCTGTCAGATTAGATTCTTTATATTTTATTTATTTGACAGAGAGCACAAGCACGGGGAGCGGCAGACAGAAGGAGAGGGAGAAGCAGGCTCCCCACGGAGCAGGGATCATGACCTGAGCTGAAGGCAGGCACTTAACTGACTAAGCCACCCAGGTGTCCCCCAGATTAGATTTTTCTTAAAAGCACGATCCAACTATTTGCTGCCTGTAAGAAACTCATGCTAAATATAAAGATGCAAATGGGTTAAAATTAAAAGGATGGGAGAATTTGTATCATGGTAACACTAATCACAAGAGAAGTGTCTATATTAACATAAGATGAAGTAGATAAGATAGAGAAGCACATTGCCAAGCATGAAGAGAGCCATTGTGTAATGGTACAGGGGTCTGTTCTTCACGAAGGCAAAATAGTCTCAAACCTTAATACGCTGAATAGTACAGCTTCCAAAGAGCATGAAGGAACAGGTGGAACTGTGGAGAAGAGAAATCTACAGTCATCATCCACAATTTCTGCTCTCCTGTCTCAGGCACTGATTTTAAAAATAGTAGACAGATAGGGGCGCCTGGGTGGCACAGCGGTTAAGCATCTGCCTTCGGCTCAGGGCGTGATCCCGGCATTGCGGGATCGAGCCCCACGTCAGGCTCCTCCACTATGAGCCTGCTTCTTCCTCTCCCACTCCCCCTGCTTGTGTTCCCTCTCTCGCTGGCTGTCTCTATCTCTGTCAAATAAATAAATAAATAAATAATCTTTAAAAAAAAATAGTAGATTGTAGGTTAAAACACTGAGATGGGATGCCTGAGTGGCTCCATCGGTTGGGCAGCCAACTCTTGGTTTTGTCTCAGGTCAAGATCTCCAGGTTGTGAGATCAAGCCCCAAGTCAGGCTCCATGCTGAGCATAGAGCCTGTTTGAGATTCTTTCTCTCTCTCCATCCGCCCCTCCCTCCTACTTGCTCTCTCTCTCTCTCTCTCTCTCAAAAACAACAAACAAAAAAAAAACACCAAAAACAGTGCAATGCCACTGCACATCTATTAGAATGGCCAAAATCAAAAACAATGACAACACCAAATGCCAAGAAGGTTGTGGAGCAGCAGGAACTCACATTCATGGCTAGAGGGAATGCAGACTGGCACAGCCACTTTGGAAGATAGTTCGCCAGTTTCTTAGAAACAAAACACACTCTTACCACGTAACCCAGCAGTCATGCTCCTTAGTATTTACCCAAAGGAGCTGAAAACATGTCCACACAAAGTCCTGCACACTGATGTTTACGACAAACTTGGAAACAACCAAGATGTCCTTCAGTAGGTGGATGGATAAACAGTGGTCCATCCACACAAGGGACTACTATTCAGCACAAAAGAGAAATGGGCTACTAGGCCATGAAAAGACATGGAAGAAATAAATGCACATTACTAGGTGAAAGAGGCCAGTCTGAAAATACTGTAATATTCCAACTCTGTGACATTCTGGAAAAGGCAAAACTGTAGAGACACTAAAAGGTCAGTTGCTGCCAGGGATTGGTGCCAGGGGGAAGAATGTATAGATGAAGCCCAGAGGATTTTTAGGGCAGTGGGAATACTCTGCATAACCCTGTAAAGATGGATACCTGTGGTTCCACATTTGTCCAAATCCATAGAACGTACACCACCAAGAGTGAACTGTAATGTAGTTTGTGGACTTAGTGATGTGTCAGTGTAGTTTTGTCAGTTGTCACTTGCTGTGAACCTAAATCTGATAATTGTCATATATAAAAAACTTATCGCTAACACTGTGCTTAATTTTGAAATACAATGTTTTCCCCTTAAGATCAGGAACGATGAAGGATGTCTGGTCTCACTGTTTCTAGTCAATATTTTATTGGATGTTCTAGTCAGTATAGTAATGTAAGACCAAGAAACAAAATGCATCCAGACTGGAAAAGAAATTGATGTATGTAAGATTAATATACAAAAATCAGGATTATTTCTGTATGCTAACAGCAATAAGAAAATTAAAAATACAACACTGTCTCTAAAGGCATAAAAATGTGAAATACTTAAAGATACTTCTGACAAAAGATGTATAAGATTGAGGCCCTGAGGGGCGCCTGGGTGGCTCAGTCGTTAAGCGTCTGCCTTCGGCTCAGGGCCTGATCCCAGCGTTCTGGGATCGAGCCCCGCATCGGGCTCCCTGCTCTGCTGGGAGCCTGCTTCTTCCTCTCCCACTCCCCCTGCTTGTGTTCCCTCTCTCACTGGCTGCCTCTCTCTCTGTCAAATAAATAAATAAAATCTTGAAAAAAAAAAAAAGATTGCGGCCCTGAAAACTATGAAGTGTTGCTGAGGTAAGTGGGAAAAGAACTATATAGGGTATACGTACAGTGGATATAGGTCAGATGATACAGGATATAGGTCAGGTTTAATTTCTCAATTCTGTAAAGTTAATCTATAGATTTGTCACAAACCTGGTCAAAATTCCAGCAGGCTTTTTTTTTTTTTTTTAATGGGAAGGTGATTCTAAAATTTCTATGGAAATGTAAAGAGCCTAGAATAGCCAAAGCAGCTTTAGAAGAGAGAGGAACAGATTTGGAGGGCTAGCACTACCTGATGTCAACACTTACTATAAAGGTGGGCAGTACCGATAGTGTGATGCTGCTGTTGAGATAGACAAGTCCATCAGTGAGACAGAGTAGAGGGTTCCGAAGGAGACCACACCTGCATGGGCAGTTGGTTTTCAGCGGTGATGCCAAAGCGATCTAATGCAGGAAGGGCGATCTTTTCAGCACGTGGTACTGGAGTAAGTGTATAGTCATGTACATACAGAAAATCAATCATAGATGAGTATAAGAGCAGAAAGTGTGAAACGTGTAGAAGGGAACATTGGGAAAATTCTGGTGACCTTGGATTTAACAGCAATAAAAAACAAGAAATATATTTTTTTAATTGGACTTCATCAAAATTGAAAGCTTTTTCTCTTCAAGACACTGTTAACAATAGGAAAATGCCACATACTTGGAAAAATGTTTGCAAAATAATATATTCAAGAAGAGACTTGTATCAAGAATAAAGAAGTCTTAAATTCAATCGTGAAAAGAAAACCCAGTTTTTAAAAGCCCAACGTTTTGAACACACATCCCCTAAGAAGATACACAAATGGCAAACAAGCGCACGAGACGGTGTTCAAAATCATTAGTCATTAGGGAAATGCAGATTAAAACCGCAGTGAGATAGCAGTACACATCTGCTGGAACGGCTGGAAGTGGGTGCGGACAAGTAGGTGGAGTGACTGGAGTTCTCAGGCAATGCTGTTGGGCGTGCAAAACCGCATGAACACTTCCGGAAAACGGTTTGGCAGTTTCTTCAGAAGTTCAGTGTCCACCTACCATTTACCCAGCCATTCTGCTGGTAGATATTCACCCAAGAGAAATGAAAACAAATGTCCACACACAGACTTCTGTGTGCATGTTCATGGCAGCTTGCTATGTGCTAGACGTCCAAATGTCCAGTAGCATGTTAGTGGATAAACAAATGGTGATATATCCAGACAGTGGAGCACCATGGAACAACAACAGGGGGTGAGTCTCAGAATAATTATGTTGAAAAAAACGTCTTACACAAAAGGAGATACACACAATTCCGTTTGTGGCGAGCACAAACTCTTCTATAGGGAAAGTGTATCAGTGGTTGCCTCAAGGCAGGGACAGGGTTTGGCAGTCCAGCATGTGTGGGAGATCACCAAGGGTCATGGGAGCTTTCGGGGATGGTGGATATATTCATTTTCTTGATTGTGGTTACGGTTTTACAGGTACACTTAAATAAGTGCACTTTAATTTTCAACAGTCCTCACCACCTTGATGTCCGGGTAAGACGGTGGCTATTTGGAATCACACATCTAAGTCCCATAATGAACAAAATCGTCGCTGGTGTGAACCTCTTAGCGGGTTGTATGGTCTCACACTTTCCTCAGAGGTGGAGTCCCATCATGGCGACCTTGGGGACCAGGCTGTGGGGTTGACAGGTTAGATCAATGGTCAGGAAATTGAAGACTGGAGTCCAAACGGAGTCATCTGCTGCTTGTTTTTAAATACAGCCTACAAGCTAAAGTGGCTTTTATGTTTTTAAATGGTTTTAAGATTTAAAACAAGAAGAAGAATTCATGACAGCTCATATGAAGTTAAAATTTCAGTATTCATACGTAAAGTTTTACTGGAGCAGCCACGCTCGTTTATCTGTGTACCACTTTCGGCGACTTTTCCAGTAAAGGGCGTGGTTGGGTTGCTTCAACAGATGCTAACACACGGCCTGCAAAAGCTAAATACTTTGCAGGCCAAGTTTGCCTGCCCACCACTGAAAGCCATGCTTCTCAGCCAGGGACAGTTTTGCCCCTGGGGACATTTGGCAGGGTCTGGACTCTCCTCACTAGTCACCGTTGGGAGGGACGCTCCCGACTCCCCATGTGTGGGGGCCTGGGTGCTGCTGGATGTCTTACAGAGCCCAGGACCGCCCACGGCGACAAGGGACCAGCGGGCCCACCACTTCAGAAGTGTCTAGATGGAGAAGCCCTGGTTTAGAGGAACAGATAGAGGTTTTTAATAAGACAGTCGCATGCTGCTTTCAGGCAAAACTGAATGAATTATAACTAGGTGGGGTCTTTTAGTGATAACTTATGAACAAACCATTTCCATACGGTGATCTCTTTCCCAAGGTTTTCTCCTAACTCTCAGGTGCTGTTTTCGTTTGCTCTGTTTCCAAGTCTCATATGCTCCTGTGGCCAGAACTGAGTGTTCCTTGATCCTACTTCCAGTTTGTATTCTGTTGTCCTCAGGTGAAGCTTTGTTTCTTAGCAACCCTGGCCGTTTATAACAGTGCTCCGCTGTGGACGGCTCAGACTTGCGGCGCATCCTTCCCGCTACTGGCGGACTCTGTCTGCGGTGCTCGGGCAGCGCCATCAGCAAGGTCTTCCTAAGGGGGGTTCCAGTTTGTTGTCCACAGGAAAGCCCAAAAGAGATTTAAAGATACAAACCGTGGGGGCACCTGGCTGGCTCATTCAGAAGAATATGCAACTCTTGATCTCGGCTCGGGGTCATGAGTTCAAACCCCATGTTGGGGTAGAGATTACTTAAATAAACTTTTTAAAAAATTAAAAAACAAAGATACAAGCCATGTTCACACAGTTTTCTCTCTTCAGAGTTTATAATCTTTTTTATCAGCGGTTCTTAAGATGTTTAAATTTGTTAAAGTAGTATATATGTTTTAAAAACTCAAAATGATGCATATGTTTATAAGGCAGAAAAGATATGTTGCCTTAACCATAACTCATAGTTTGGTACAAGGGTAGGCATGCTTTTTCTTCAAGATTCAGAAGGTAAATATTTAGGCTTTGAGGTCCGACAGTCTGTTGAAACTACTCCGCTTTGCTGTTAGAGCCCAAAGTAGCTCCAGGCACTAAGTAAACAGATGCACAAGACTGTGTTCCAGTGGTACTTTGTTTAAAAAGAACAGAATTTGGCCTGCAGGCCCTAGTTTTCCACTCTCTAGTCCATTTTTTGTGACCCTCTATACATAAGCAAACATATATATTTGAACAAATAGAATTGTTCACTATATCTTATGCCATTATTTTTCCTTTCACTCATTAATAAATTGTGGACATATATGTCAATATAGATAAATCCATCTGGTTTGTCTGCTGTGTTTTCATTCCATTAGTTATTTAACAAACAATTTGGTGATGGATATTTAAATTATTTGCCAGTTTTTCACTATTATAAATATTCTTTTGCATATATATATCTTTTGGAAGTATTTTTTTGTTCTTAGTTTTAATTCTCACTTTAAAAATTATATAATAATAGAGTCTCCTTTGTTTTCGAACTCTATTAACCCTTGGGTTTATTTTTTGATTTAGCTTAATATGTATAAGTCATTTAGTCATGTTTATTAATATATTTTGAGACTATGTTGTAGGTATATTCCAAACTAGAATTATTATATCTTGTGCTTTTATCATTAGGTACTTTTTATATCTCTAGTAGTCTTTTTCTCATAAGATCTATTTTGTCTGGTAATATAGATGCTTTCTTTCCGTACACATCTGCTTGATAAAATTTTTGCATCATTTTACTGTCAATTTTACTATAGTCTTATATTTTCAATATACTTTCTATTAGCATATGCAGTTTTTTTAATACAATCTGACAATTTTTGTCTTTTCATTGGAACATTCAGTCTACTTCTATTTAATGTAATACTTGACATGTTTAGATTTAAATCTATTTTCTGACTATTTGCTTTCTATTTGTCCTGCCTGTTCTGTGGTTTGTTTGTTGTTTCTTTTTGTTGTTGTTGTTTTCATTCTTGCTTGCTTTTTAAAATTGATTACTGGGTTTTTTGTTTATTGGTTTTTTTTTTTAAAGATTTTATTTATTTATTCGACAGGATAGAGACAGCCAGCGAGAGAGGGAACACAAGCAGGGGGAGTGGGAGAGGAAGAAGCAGGCTCATAGTGGAGGAGCCTGATGTGGGGCTCGATCCCATAACGCCGGGATCACGCCCTGAGCTGAAGGCAGACGCTTAACCGCTGTGCCACCCAGGCGCCCCGATTACTGGGTTTTTATTCTATTACTAATTTACACTTTTTACTCTTCTGCCCTTTGTAGAGATTACCACATACATCTCAACTTACCAAGTCTTAATGTAAATATAAACTAGTACCTTTCCTCTTCCTGGACGATGCAAGGGCCAGCTGCACCTCCAGTCACCTCATCCCAGCACAAGTGCCGGGTCCATCATATTAATTCTTCATATATTTTAAGTCCTCAGTAGATGATGATGATGATGATTGTTCACTTAGGTCAGGCTCTCTCAGCCTTAGCACTATTAACGTTGGGGTTAGATAATTCTTTGGAGGGGGGGCTGGCCTTTGCATATTTAGTAGGACCCATGGCCTCTGCTCTGTAGATGTAACCAGCACCTTCCCCTCAATTATGACAAACAGAAATGTCTTCACACATTACCAGATGTATCCTGGGGACGGCGGGGTTCATCCTGCCCCAGCTGAGAACCACTGCTTTCAAATCACCTAGTCGTTTATCCTTTTGTGTCTGCTCCTTCTGTCCCACACTGTCAGTCTTGTGTCAGGGTTGTGTTCCTTCTGACTGAAGAACACTTTTTAGTGTTTAGTGTTTAGCTTTAATGCAGGGCTATTGGTGACAGTTCTTTTTTTCCATGTATCCGAAGAGATTTCAGTATTATGTCTTTCTGAAAGAATGTGTTTGCTCGACACGGAATTGTAGGTTGACAAGTGTTTTGTGTCAGCATTTTGAAGGTTTCATTCCAACATCTTGTTCCTTAGTTTTGATTGAATAGTCATCTGCCAACCTGATTATTTCTCCTTTAAAAGTAGCTTTTTTTTTCTGGCTGCTTTTGAGAAGTTGTCTTTGGCTTTGGTTTCCAGCTGTTTTGCTCTATTGTACAGAGATAGGATTTTCTTGTTTTTATCCTCTTAGGGACTTACAGCATTTCTTCAATCTATGGCCTCATGTTCATTAAATTTGGAGACTTGTCAGCCCTTATCTTTCCACCTAATACTTTCCCACTTCTGTCCTGTTTCTGTTCAGAGACACACCTGCAGGAGTGACGGCCTTCTCACTGTGTCTGCTCTGTCTCGTCATCTGCACCCCTGTCACTCCATGAGTTATCCTGGTCATTCTTTGAACCTCTATCCCAATTCACTATCTCTCCAGCAGCAAATCCATCCATTGACTCTCTTGATTCTGTTATTGTGGGTTTTAGTTCTTGAGTTTTCAGTGAGTTCTTTTCATTGTTTCTGATCCTCTACTGAAAGTTTCAGTCTTGTCTTTCACTTTTGAACATCTTAATCACATTTTTCTTAAAGTCTGTATCTGAAGGCTCCCATTTTCTGGACCCTATTTCTATTGTCTTTTACTTCCCTGGGGTTGTGGCCATGTTGTTCTGTTTCTTCGTATGCCTGATGGCTTTTCTTTGAGCACCAGATGTTGTATAATGACAATTAGGAAAATACTTTGAAGACTTGGACGATACATTCTTTATCCCAGAAGGGTTTACGTCTGCTCTGGGCATGAGGTTAAGCACTACCAGTTATAGACTGAGTGGTCTGAAGCTGAGCCTCACTGTACCTAATTACTAATTACACTGGGTCCCACACCAGAGCCTGGGGACTTCACATCACCCTCCCTTCACCCTGCTGCTGGCATGGTCCTGTTCCTAGATGGGTTTGTTTGTTTGTTTGTTTGTTTGTTTGTTTCATTTTATTTGTTTTTAAATATTTCACTTATTTATTTGAGAGAGAGAGAGCACGCACATGGGAGTGCAGGGTGGTGGAGAAGAGCAGAAGGAGAGAGAGAATCTCAGACTCCCCGCCGAGTGCAGAGCCTGACAGGGCTCGATCCCACAGCCTTGAGATCACGACCTGAGCTGAAATCAAGAGTTGGATGCTCAGCCCACCCAGGCGCCCTAGTTGCTAGAGTTTTATTTCTCTCTTGCCTCCTGAGGCTGTTTTAAAACAAAGAAATTTGCTGTTGCCTCTTGTGGACACTCCTTCTAGATGCCTTCAGAAGAAAAGCTGTTCAGGGGCGCCTGGGTGGCACAGCGGTTAAGCGTCTGCCTTTGGCTCAGGGCGTGATCCCGGCATTATGGGATCGAGCCCCACATCAGGCTCCTCCGCAATGAGCCTGCTTCTTCCTCTCCCACTCCCCCTGCTTGTGTTCCCTCTCTCGCTGGCTGTCTCTATCTCTGTCAAATAAATAAATAAAATGTTTAAAAAAAAAAAAAAGAAGAAAAGCTGTTCAAAACCTATTTGGTTTCAGTTCTATCCCAAATATTAGTCTTGCTCTTCTCCTCTAATCATTCTCAGCAGCTGCTGCTCTGGAGTGCCCAGTCTGCATTATCAGAACCGGGAGTTCCCTCTGATTACTTCTGTTTCTGCTGAAGGATAGCCTCTTTCTCTCAAAGGATCGTACATTGGAAAATACCATTGTTTAGTTGGAAATAGAATAATGATTTCAAAATTGTTTTCCTCCAAAACCTTAGCTGTTGTACATTTGCTGGTGTTACTGATAAAAAGTCTAACTTAAATGTGACTCTCACCTCTTTGTAAGAAATCTTTTTTTCCCTCTTTCTGTGGAAGTTGTTTTCAGTTTTCAACTCATCTTTAATATTGAAGTTTTGCTATAATGTGTAGGCTTGCTTACATTTTGTTTTGTTTTTGTTTTTTTAATTTATCCTTGAGATCTTTTAACCTAATGACGACTTGCTTTTCCACACAAGCTCTCCTTTACTCAGTCTCTTTCTCAGGCTGCTCCCTGGTCTCTGAGGGGCTCCTCCGGGGTCTGTCTGGCCAGGAGCCCCTCCCCTTCTCATCTCCTAGTGCAGCTGTGCACACTGGGTCTTTATTTGCAAGAGATCTTCTGTTACTTCTAGGATGTGGTCAGAGGAGAGGGTGCACTGTCAGCTCGGTGTGTCCTCTGGAATGTCACTAGTTCTTTTTAATTTCATCCGCCAGCGTCCTCCTCCCCAGGCCGGTTGTACATGGAACGAGCTCTGACCCGCCACCACCTCACTTCAGCTCCACAAACAGCAGCCTCTGAGGTGTTGTCCTTGTCCGCTAACCTCAGCATGCAAACTTTTGTTTAGCGTATATGCCCATTAACTACTCTTCAAAACCTCTGCTCATGGTCATTGAAATGAAACTACATTAGAACAAATTTATGTCATCATAACATGCAAAAGGTATGAGAGGAGCAAACCCCTCAGCCGACAGGCAGTTGACATTATAAAAGTCGATTCAGAGAGCGAGCAGATGGGTTGGCAGGGAGCCGCAATGGCAGCAGGGGAAGAAGCAGGGTGAGAAGTTTTGCCGCAAGCCAGGGTGGGGGCAGCATGTGCTGAGTGGCGGGGATGTGGGCTCTGATGGAGAGCGTCGCGGCTGCGCTTGGCGTGCAGCAAGTTCTCGGAAATTGTCTTGCGTTGACGGCCGTCTGTGCAGACTCCCCATCCTGAAATGGGTGAGAGTTATGAGGAGCCCGGCCCTGGGTGGGGGCCTGGCCCTGGATGGAGTCTCAGACGGCCATGAACCCAGGGCCTCGCCTGGGCTCACCCTCCCCCAGCGACACCCTGGAGGAATCTCCCTTAGACTTTCTCTTTCCCCCCACCCAAAATTGGCTCACCTTTACTTATCCAGAAATCTAAATATACATGTCAAAAATAAATTTACAGAGCTATCTTAATTTTAACAAAGTCAGAATCTAAGTAGTCTCATTGAAATGTTAAAATAATTTTTACGAAATGGCCTCTTAATACTAACTTTACAATTGATGCCTGGGCCTTTATTTTCAGTGATATATAGAACTTCGCATTGTGGTTTAATATTTACTTTCATAAGCAACTCTGCAATTGAGTAAATATGTTTCTAAAGGTAAAATTTTACGGTACTGTAATCACAGTAGATATTATTTTGATCAAGTAAATTTTTCTTTCTAGCACTTCCTGTTTTATCCCAGCGTTAAATACCATCTGTAAGTCTTGGTTAACTTACTGTTTTTCTCCATTTAAAGCTTTTCATCAACTGTCTTAAGTAAGTTTTTAAAACATTGAGAATTTTAAACTTCTACACAAAGCCATGAAATGTCTGTTGTCCCTTTTAACTTCACTCAACAGGCTTAAAAATGAAAAACATTTTTAATTAATATTTCATGTTCTTTTAGGTCTTAAAAATAGAGAATGTAATTTTCGAACCAACTTCTATTGAGCATGTAATTCTATTTAAACATATATGAATATACTTAATCCTAATTCCGTAAAAGTTCAAAATACTTGGGAAGTATTCATCCTGAAAAAAACAAGTAAGCAGCATAATGCACACTTTAAACTTTTAAAATCTATTAGTAAGAGCTAATTTCCTCAAGTGTTAAACACATTTGCAACATAAAACACCCAAATATTAAAACCATTCCACATGCTTTAGTAGAAACTTAAAATTTAAAACTTTTTTACCTGAAATTCTAAACTAAGTAGGCTTTGCTTGGTGTCATTTAAGTCTCCAGCTGAAAATGAAACAAAACCAGAGCTTTCTTTAAAACAAAGAAGGAGGAATGTTGAGAAATGTTAACTGACTTCTTAGTAAAATCTAAAATAACTGCTTCCCTTGGGGATAAATGCCTTTCAGATCTTTGTGCAGAACAGCCAAGAGAGTAACCAAGGAAGATGGTTACCAAGGGAAATATTTTTTCTAAATCACAGGAAAAGCAGAAAGCAAAGGCAGGGGAAGGCATTAGTCTAGAGGCCAGGAAGGCGGGGCTGGAAGCTCAGAAGTAGAGGCTGATTAAGAAACGTGTCGTTTCCATAGACTGTTTACATTTAAAAAAATCTTAAAGTTCACACCAGCCACATGGTACCCCTTGAGCTTTACCAGACTACAGAGACGCCCTTGCTGCCACGTGGAGGACTGTGCATTCCTGGGATGCCTCTGGTGGGGTTAACGGGCTTGTCTCTGCCTGCTGCCTGCTCCCTCAGCCCCGCAGAGTGGTGTTAACAAAGCAAAGAGCTGTTACATATTAACGTCACTGAAATTATGTGACTTCCAGCCTTGAAGCAATAACAAGAAAGTGTGCATGGGAGCTTAGAGCCTTTCGATTATGGTTACTCTGGCGAGTTGGTTGTCTACTTTGGCCTCAGGTTTGGTTTGGTTTTGTTTTATCTACAAATGAGCTGATCAGAGAGCAGTGTTCCATCGCTGCTTATGGGGACCTGTGATGCGTTACCGTTGTTTCTGATTAAAGTTTATTCTTCTGTACAACTGGGATGATAATACCTATCTTTCAAATTTTTGTGCAAATAAAATGAATAATGTATGTAAAATGCCTGTCATATGGTAGGTAATTACATAATGGCTATTTTTTAAATTCTTCTTACTCTACTTCAGATGTCCAAATTATCTGACAGGAGCTACATTTTTGTTACTCCAAAATCTTAAAATGACCTGGGTAGATCCAGTCAAGATGATTGACTAAGCACGTGAGCCACCCAAATTCCTAAAATAACCGAAACTATATTTGGTGGGGGGTTTTGTTGGTTTCTTGGGTTTTTGTTTTTTGTGGGGTTTTTTTTGGTAACACTTTACTGCAAAATCATTAGTACTATCAGACGAAAGAAATTCTGAGAAATTCCTTAAAGATTAAAAGCACATGGACTCTGACAGACGACACCACAGTCCAAAGACGTATGGGAGAGGATAGCTCTGTGGGTGTTCCCGGTTTAGAAATGATAAATGCTGGGAACGGGGAGGTTTGTTGGAGACTGCATTTGGGAGTACCAGGGCAGGGGGCACCTGGGTAGCTCAGTCGATTAAGAGTTTGCCTTCCTCTTGGGTCATGATTTCAGGGTCCTGGAATCTAGTCCTATGTCAGGATCCCTGCTCAGTGGGAAAGACTTCCCTCTGCCCCTCCCCAACTCGTTCTCTCTCTCTCTCTCTCTCTCAAATAAATAAAATCTTTAAAAAAGGAGTAGGTCAGATGACCCAGTCTTCCTGATGTCACCATCATTTGTTCTAAGTATTAGGCATCAGCCCCCACATTGAACCTGTGTTCTCATCCACTTGGCTTGGGTGGCTGGTGGAATGGGGAAGTTCCCCCCATGTTCAGAATCCAGACTCATTAGTAATACAACCCCATATAAACACAGGGTTGACCATCCCCACCCACATGTTCAAAGTTTTGGTCAGTATTTTAACCCTGTACTCTCGTAGTACTAAGCAGATAGCTCAGGATTACCAAACATTTGGGACGACTCTAACATTAAAGATAGGACCCTCACCTCCCCCTCCAAAAATACCTATACAATAAGGAAAGAAAAGGGCTTTGGAGATTAAACAACAATGTGATACCACTACACGCTTAGTAGAATGGCAAAAATCTAAAACACGGACAACACCATATGCAAGCAAAGGTGTGGAGCAATAGGAACCCTCGTTCTTTGCTGGTGGGAATGCAGAATGGTGCAGGCACTTTGGAAAATAGTGTGATGGTTTCTTAGAAAACTAAACATACTCTTCCCATGTGATCCAGCAGCCATGCTCCTTGGTATTTGCCCAAATAAGTTGGAAACTTAAGTCTACACAAATACCTGCACATAGATGTTTACGGCAGCTTTATTCATACCTGCCAAAACTTGGAAGCAACCAAGATATGCAGTTCAGTAGGTGACGGGTAAATAAACTGTGGTCCAGCCACACAGGGGACTATTATTCAATGCTTAAAGGAAATGCTCTATCAACCCAGGAAAAGACATGGAGGAAACTTAAATGCACATTACTAACGAAAGAAGTCAGTCTGAAAAGGCTACCTACTCTACAATTTTGACTATATTACGTTCTGGTAAAGGCACAACTATGGAGAAGAGTGAGAGATCAGTGGTTGCCAGAGGTCAGGGTGGAGGGAGGGATGAATGGGCAGAGCACGGAGGATGGTTAAGGCAGTGAAACTACCCTGCGCGATACCCTAATAGTGGATCCTTGCTGTTACACGTGTGTCCAGAACTGTAGAATACATAATACCAAGTGTAAACGCTAATGTAACCTAAGGGCTTGGGTGATTGTTATGTGTCCGTACACACCAGTTAAGGGGGTGTTGGTCATAGGTGAGGGTGGACTGGGAATGTATGGAAAACTCTGTACTTCCCTCTGTATTTTGCTGTGAGTCTGAAATTTCTCTTTAAAAAAGCGGCCTGATTTGAAATATATACACTGTTTGGGGAGGGAAATAATGTTGGTGAATGCAGTGTTGGACACAGTGTTTGGGACAACAGAAACCGTTATACTCTTTGAGAACAGCTTAACGACCGCTATTTGCTGCCCCAGCATTTGACGCCTAGGGACCCGTGATAGACGTGCATCTTTCTCTGCGCGTCTGTGCCTAGAGGAAGGCACTGTGCAGCATTGTCGAGCAAGGACAGTGGGCTGCCATAAAGCTATGTAGAGAGACAGATAGTTGTTACACAGCCGTGCAGAGTTGTCCGCAACATCCCCAGAGGGAAAAAGGGAAGTCAGACAGTGCGTGTGCTATGTTATCTTACCTTCTTCTAATGTGTAGAGTGTAGCACCTTCCTGAGAACAAACAGTAAGGGATAAAAAAGGAATAAACATCAGACCCTTAATAATGTTGATCTCTGAGTGATGGAATTATGCAGGGACTTTACTGTGTAATCTATGTTTTTATAGCATTTTGAGCTTATAACCAGATCAGAAAAAGAATAAATTTCTGAAAGAATTTAAGCAACCAGTAAAAGAGGTGACTTGAAGTAGCAGTATAGAGGACAAGTAGTCGTTCCCCCGATGCCGAGACTGACGGTGCTACAGAGACCAGGACTCTGGTTTCTGAGGTCCTTGCTCTAACATTTTGTGGCTTAATGGACTGTTACATGAATCCTTCTGCAGAAACTATTTTAACCACATAGTACATGGAAAATACTGGTATTCGAGATCTCCTCCCCTTTATTACTGCAGCCATAACTGTGCCCTGAAACTTGGCTCTGACGGCAGCTCTGCAGTTTGGTGTGGGTCCCACGCAGGATGTGAGCGGGTCCTTCTGCGCCCGGGCCACGAGGGCAGCCAGCACGGGTTCAGCCTCCAGAACACGTGTTGGAGTAACGTCACCTTTGCAGTATTTTTACTCCTGTGCTGTGGAGTACCAGTGAGTTAGTTCTTCTTCTAAGGGTGTGGTTGTTTTCCACGTGACAACCTGATAGATAGCAGCACCTCAATAAAGCTGAATTTTGGCAATTTTACAGAGGTCCCTCTCAGAAATGGGTGTCACCTCTTGGGGTCTGCTGTCTGCCTTCCTGTGCCACAGACGTCTTCCGCTAATTCGCAGCAAAGTGTGACAGCTGCTTCCTTTGCTGTTCCTGACTTACCCTCAGGACTGTTCACACGTAAGCGGAGTGCTAGTGTGTGAATGTGCTGTGACGTAGCCTGCACCCCTTCCCGAGATGCGGCGCGTGTCTCTACAAAGACTCTGTGGTGTGTACTACCGCCCTGAATATGGAGGACGCCCAGTCCACTGCCACTTTATCGCTTAAAGGGTTTTCACATTCGGAATCGGGATACAAATACATACAAGTGGCACAAACTTGAAAGTACACAGTTAAAAATCAGTTTTCTGTATCAAATACTGGCAAGCTGGGTGGTTCTACCGAACTTTACATCAAAGACTGGAAAACCCTGATCACTATAAAAATTTTAAATCACCAATGTGGTTTAAAAAAAAAAGTTTGGAGCCCCTGGGTAGCTTCCTGCCCAGGGGGACTCTGCCAGAAATGTCGAGGGGCAAAACTGTCAACGAAATAGAAAACAGTTATACCGCGGACAGCGTCCACAGCGCCACAGCTTAAACAGACTTAATAAAATCAGCAGCGCGGCTGACGGAGGAACAAAGAGGGAGAGTGCAGGGCCCAGTGTGAGGACTTAAAAACGCTGTCCCTGTAGATGCTGAGAGCCGGTAAAAGAGCATTAAGAAGATAGCATTGACAACTTTATGCCAGCAAAGTTAGATGATAATGACAATTCCTAGAATGTACAATTTAATGAAACTGTCAGAAAAAGAAAATCTGAATTGTCTGTAACTATTGAGGGAGTCAAATTCATAATTTTACACCTCCCCACAAAGAATACCACGGGCCTATATTATTCATCAATAGATTTTATCAAACAATGCTTTAAGGCTATTGTAACCATACAATAGCCTGACAAGGATAGTACAAGAAAGGAAAATTATCAGTCGGTCTCAGTGATGAACATGGATTCACAAAACTAAAATATTAACAAACCAAATTCAGCAGTATATGAATGGGATAATACATCATGACTACATTAGGCTTATTCAAGAAATACCGGTTGATTTAAGGAGAAAACCCAAACAAAAAACAAAACAAAAACCCAAACATTATACGATCATGTTAATGTTTGAAGAAGATGGAAAGAAAGCTTTTGCATACTAGAAATGGAAGGAATTCCGTAGTCTGACAGGGTCTACAAACAACATGCTCCCATCCATAGCTATGTACCCGGGAAGATGAAATATGTATCCACATGAGAACGTATCCATGAATTTTGAATTTCATTGCTATACTCTTCGTAGCAGCCAACATGTGGAAGCATCCCAAATGTCCCATCGGCTGGTGAACGGGTTAATGTGGTCCAGCCACACCGTGGAATACCATTCGGCGATGAAAAGGAATAAAATGCTGCTACTTGCTACCACGTGGTCGAGCCCCAACAGCACGGTGTTCGGCACAAGAAGCCGGTCACAGGAGCACGTGTGTCATGTGACTCCATTCACGGGAAGTGTCCAGAGCAGGCAGATCCACAGAGGGCGGGGGGTGCACAGGCTCTGGGGAGGCAGGGCGGGGACAGCGTTCCTTTCTGGGGTGACCGCAGTGTGTCAGAAGTAGGCAGTGGGGTGGCTCCCCACTATGAATGTACTCAAAACCACTGAATTGTATACTTTAGAAGGGTGACTTATGGTATGTAAATTATATCTCAGGAAAGTTGTTATTTAAAAAATAGTGGTGAAATACTGAAATTTTCCCCTTTCCGGGAACAAGACAAGAAGGCCCATGATGGTCCCGGCCAGTGGAGGAAAGCAAGAAAAAGAAGCAGGGAAAAAATACAACAAACAAATTAAGTAATGGAAGGAAAAAATTCTTTTTAGTCCCAGATGATACAGTATATGTGTAGAAAATCAAAAATAACTTAGAAAAATCATTAAATCATATAGCGTGTTTTCCAGATACACAATATATAAAAGTCAGTTGTTTCTTTCTACAGTTAGAGAATGAAAGGGAAGATGTGCTTTAAGTATCAAATATGTTAAAAATATAACAAATATTTCAGAGTAAATCTAAGCAATGATGAGCAAGCTCTCATCAGAGAAAATGTTGAAGGAAATTAAATTAAAGCAGTGCTACGGGGAGGGCAGGTACCGGCCTCAGGGGATGGACCGTTCAGGATTGCAAGATACCATTTCTACTTAAACTGATCGGAGATGATGCAGTTTTAACCTGAACCCTCATACTTTACTCCCCCTCCCTTTTTTTGGTGGAACTTGACAAATTGTAAAATTTGTATGGAAATACAAGGACGAAAGAATAGTCAAGACCTTCTTGACACCGAACAAGGCAGAGGACTTTGTCCCGCATTTCAGCTCTAAATGATAAAGAGCGGCAGTAATTAGGATGGGTTGGTCATGACTCTGGTGCAACTCGTCACGTGCAGCTCCTTGTCGTAGGAGAGAAGTGGGCCTGCCAGGTGTAGGGTCACCTCCCTTCAGCCGGTTGTCTGCAGGGACTGGGAAATGGAGGCTGAGAGACCAGAGCCAGGATCAGTGGACAAAGGTACAGGCTGATTTGGGCTTAGTGGAGTAGACGAACAAGCAGAAGCCCTTTCTGATAACCACACCTGTGCCCTGAGCTTCCTGGTGAGGTTATACTCCATGCGACTGGAAAGACATTCTGTTGGGAACGCTGAGAAGGGGCCTCTGAGACACCGACTTGACCATTTCATTCCAGTGATTCTGTCTCTTGGAGGTAGTGTGTCAGGCCATGGGACCTTGGAGATCTGCCCTTTGTGGGGACTCCCCTCACTCCCTGAGAGGGTGATCAGGTGTGGGCTTACTAGAATGGCCCATGTGGGCTGCCAGAGGGGTTCCAGATCGGGACCTCTGGGCCCAAACCCTGAATCTCCGTGCTGAATATGTCAGGTGAAAAGGGGAGGATGCCAGGTACTGACATCTTGATAGGAGGATGTAATCTGATGAAGAAGTCCAGTTCCTTGTTTTGAGAATTGAGTAAAGCGTCAGGAGGGACATTCCCTGTTTTGCTGCAGGAACATTCAGTCTGGGAGACTGGAAAGGATGAAGGGATCATGAAGAGATCGAGACGGCTTCAGATGAAGGTTCACGCACAGTATTCCAAATGTGCAAAGTTCTACATCGAGCTTGTGAGCAGTAAAATAAATTATGTTGAGTTCCATTCTCCCTCCCTCTCAAGTGTCCTCTATGATGCCTCAGGAAGCTGGGATCACAGAATCCTGAACTCCTCAGAATTTGTGTGCACGAGAACATGGTAACATGGTGGCAGGAAGCAATGGGTACTGGTCCACCACACTTCTCTTCTACCTGTGTTGTGTGCTGCCCCAAGCTGTGGCCTCCTTGTGTGAACACCCAGCCCATACAGGCAAACCCTTTGGGCCAGGGTCACTCACACAGCATTGCAGTGTGTCTTCAGGGTGACTGAGCCAGGGAAGGGGCTTGCATAGACCCTGGAAACAAAGCCAGTTGGGCAGGAGCTCTGGGTGTCAGTGCCCCAAGCATGATCTCGAGGAGGAGGCCCCTTGCTTCAGAGACCCCCTCTCGCCCAGGACTGAAGGTGGGACTAAGATTGGAATCATAGTTCAAGGAAGAAGACATTCTGGGTAGAGAAATCTGCAGGAACATGATAAGGACTGGGTGTGGTGGTTTCTCTGTGATGCAGCACACTTCCCCAAAACGACTTCTGTGATGCCGTATGTTTCTAAATGTTCATTGCTCTGGAGGTAAGGGGAGTGCTCCTAAGAGTGTGACTCAAGCCAAGGACACTCTTCTTACATCGTCTGGTTTGGGGGATCAGAAAGCACAGCAGACAGACATATGCAAAGCAAGCAGGTTCTCCTACAGGGCTGCAGTGTCTCCATGACCTTGAGTTTGCTCTCCATGTGAACCCACACCTCCCAGGGGTCATCTTTTTGGACTCACGGTGTGAATCTGAGTGATTCAACTGTCTTGAGAGAGTGACTTTTGAGGCCAGGTGCTGGACGTGGCCTTGGCTGCGTCTCAGTGGGATCACGGTGGAGCCTGACGCATGGTGTCCTTGGAGCAGGAGCGTGCCAGTGCGCGGTCCTGATTTGTTCTTCGCCTACTGGTATGCTCGAGCTTCCTACGTCCTCCCTGGCTGTCCTCAGACCACCATCTGTTCCTTCTTTGCACTTTCTCCTCACGTTCCCGAAAAGTACAGGAAGTGCCCTCCCCCCCCGCTGCCCTCCTGCTGGCCCCTCGTTGTGCTGTGGCACCAGTGTCTGCTGTGGAAGGGCCCTTTCTAACGTCCCAACAGCCCTGAAGCCACCCGCTCAGCCTTCTCCTGCCTCGTCATTTTCTTACGGATTGCCCCCCGTCCACCCATCCTTTCTGTCCCCCATGATCTTGTTCCTTCATTAAACAGACACGATCTAGCACTTACTGCATTGCTCTAACACGTGCCCGTGAGCCACAGATCTGTCCTAAGCTCAAAACTGTTTCCTGAGCTTGATCTTCAAATTGCCAACTTCCGTTCGGTCAGCTTGGCCCGGACGGCTCCCAGGCACTGCGCGAGCGTGTTCAGAAGAGCACCGTGTACTCTTCACCCCAAACTTGTCATTCCTCCTATATTCTTTATTGTAGATAATTTGTGGAAATGCAGAGATGCAAGATTGACCTAACCCCTGTTCTACTGGTTGGAGGGGTTTCAAAATATAGTTCAATTTCTGCTTTTTACAGCTGTTCATGTAAGTTTAGGCTTGGTTGCAAATGTGCATTTATATCATGTCCCTAAAGCCAGGATGTTGTTTTGCTTGTCCAGACCAACCTGTTTTAACACTTGTAATATTCTGACAAGAGTTCAATGGTTACAGAAGAAATTTTGTGAAAAAAAAAATGATATAAATATCTAGTATATATATATATAGTTTAATTTCCATTCTTAAAAACTATGGTAAGTCATTTTTTGCCATTAAGAGTGAACATTCAGTGCTAAAGATGCATCTCATTTGGCACTTAAATCACTTTGTTGAGTTTTAAAATAACCTAAGACAGACATGTCCAGTATGTCCACTGGCAGAATGGGGTCCTGCCCTGTTCCTGCACACCCCGGGCGGGACGGGACGGCAGGGGAGCAAAGGGACCAGCATCGAGGGCCTCCGTGCCATGCCTGGTTCTCTCCGGGCATGCTGCACGTGCCATCTCAGTAAAGCCCTGACCCGATGACACACGTTCTACCCTCCATTCCACAAAGGAGGGAGGCTGAGGCTAACTGAGGAAACTAGAGCTTCATGGAGATAAATAGTTTGCCTGACTCGCTGAGAAATGGGGCACCTGTGACTTTGAGCTGGTCTGGTCTCTTTTTCCACCGCTGTCAAGCTGGAGCCCCTGGTCCCCTGGCCCCCGCGTATTCCCGCCCTGCAGACCTGGGCCAGCACCATGCTGTGCCGCACCTGGGCAGGAACAGCCCTCTTCCCTGTTCTAGCTCCACACGCCCATCAGGCCACAGGAGGCAGCCGCCTGGAGGTGCAAATCAGTGCCCGGGCCTGGAGAGCAGATGGGGTGACAGTCGCCACCAACATTCAGGGTCAGTGTGGGGAGATGCCCCCAGCGAGGGTCGGTGGGTCACGCCTTCCTCAGGGGCAGGTTCTTGTCCACTCCTCACGTGCTTCCCTCTGGCGCTCTGGATGTGGCGTTCCTGCTTGGGGAAGAGCCGCTGCAGCCACAGCCCTCACAGCCTCCAGAACTGGCCTTTTCCTGTAATTTTCTCCTGCAGACCCTGAAACCCATGCTTAGTGTGAGGTTTGTGAGAAGATTACACATATGGCAGTTTTAACATTTGCTGGGAATGGGGATTCTTTTCCACTGATACACTGTCTGAGGGAGGTGGCCACAGACCAGAGCAACCACAATATTTACAAAGATATTTAGTAAAAATGAAGGCTTTGGCAACCAGTGTAGCCCATCACTCATGGGGGATAAAGTGAAGCTCACTTGAGGTTTAATAAATCAGAACATAGTGTGTTTGTCCACGGCCTCATTTTTTCCTCATTACTGGTGGGTGATGTCATGTTTTCATTTCCATTTGAATCTTTTAGTGTCCAGCAGTAGGAAAAAATTCATGTTCACCTCATTTATTATGCTGTATTTCCATTCTTAAGGAGAAAGCTTAATTTCAATTCTGCCAGATACATGAGTACAGTCTTCAAACTGTTGTTAGGGATTTATGGGATTTTTATAAGACTGGTTCTGGAAATTACTGACTTTTTGTATATGTGCAATGCTATTGCTTTTGAATTAAGTTCTTTTCTCGTTTTGGCCAAATGAATCTCTGATTTTAAAAAGAACAAGACTAGCCACCACCCAAATTATAGCACAATAGAAAATTTAGATATTGCTAGAAAATGTAAAGACTCAAAACATCCATAAGCATACCAACTGTTGAGACAAGCAGTGCATACATAATGGTATCTTAAATGCAATGCTCATCTTTACCCTGCGTCTTTCTGCCCGTGAAGGGTTTGGGTGTCACTGCCGTCCCGTGTCACCTCTGTCCTGCCACATGGGGTAAATAACACTAAAAGCAAACGAGGATCCCTCTTTCACAAGCTTGAGCCTCCACTTCCCTGTACCCTCATGGAGGCACCCCCTATCTCCAAACAGCTCTTCCCGGGTGTATACTTGTCCCCTGGCGCCTAGTTGCCCTCTCTCATATTATAAAGAGTAGTTTCCATTCCTCTTCCCCGAGTGTTACGTGAATTCCTTGAGGACTTACACATATGGGTATTGACGATTAAGTCATTCAAGTTTTTACTGAGCGTGTCTTGAGCTCGTTGCTGGAATCTCCCAACAGTAAAGGCCTATGACATAGTTCTTACTTAGAGTTGATGAGAGTCTTCTCTGCTAAGGGATGGGATCCTGCATGTTGGCAGGAGTGTGGTGTGTTATGGAAACAGGCAGGAGATACCTGTGTGGATCTGTCAGAGCAGAGTCAGCAGCAGGCCACACATGGCCCTCCCTCCTTCAGACTCTCAGTCCTCTCTGTCTTTCCGACCCTGCTCCCCTGTCTTCCTTCTTAATCTCTGATGGTTCCTCCTCCTCCACCTGACTTCAGGCCTGGAACCTCTTCTCTAATTTCTCACCAAGGGAGTGTGATCACCTGTGTGCCGTCTGTGTGGTGGTGATCTCCAGCTGCATTCTTGGCATGTCTGTTTGAACGTCTGGGGTCATCTCAAGCCTAACAGGTGCAAGTATTATTAAATACAACCGCAGTCACATGTAAACTAAAACTCAAGGGTTCCTTAAGTGTTTGGGTACAGAGGGGTAAGGTGAGGGAGAAGAGTCTGCGATGAAACCTGCAGGTTGTGGGAAATGAGGGCTATCGTGAGGTCTGCGGGCTTGAGTGCAGGAGAGAAGATCGCCAAAGACTTGGGATGTGACGTTGAAGGTTTGGGGCTTCACCCAAAGGCTGCAGGGCAGGAGCATAACCTGTTGTGCATTTCAGAAAGAGAACTGCACAGCATGCCTTCTGAACTAAAAGGAAAGGCCACGTCTAGAGGCAGAGCACTGTTTAAAAGATCTCCGCAGTGATTCAAGAGAGAAGAGGGGGGAGCTCAAGAGATAATTAGATAGTTAGGTAAAATCAACAAGACCTAAGATGTGGCTGGCTGTAGGGAAAGGGAAGGGGGAGGAATCAAATACATGAAGCCCCGGTTTCTGATGTGAACAGCTGCATTGTGGGAAGGCCATTTCCCGGGATAAACACAGGTTGCAGAGAAAGATAATGTCATCCGTTCTGCAGCGCGGTGGTACCAGGTTCCATGTTCAAGAGCCGGCAGCATGTGGATGGACGGCACTGAAGGAGATCAGAGACTGTGATACAGAACCAGGCCTTCCTTTGGGCAAGGCTCACAAGAAGTACAGGAACTAGAAGAAGAGAATTTTTTTTGTAAGATTTTATTTTTTTAAGTTATCTCTACACCCAACATGGGGCTTAAACCTACAGCCCTGAGATCAAGAGTTGCATGTTTACCAACTGAACCAGCCAGGAGGCCCCAGAAGAAGAGAAGAATTTGGGGGATCCCATACCCCAAAATAATCACTTTCACACATTGTTGATAGAAATTTAAATTAATAAATTCTTTACATAGGTCATTTCATCAGTCTTTTCTAAATATTAAGCCATTCTGCTCAGATTCTAACAAAAATGTTTGCACAAATGTGCAAAAACATCTTACAAGGATATTCACTGTAGTTTTTAAAATAGTGAAAAACTACAAATAACCCAAAAGATGATCAATAGAAGATTGGTTACATTACGACTATCATACATCTATACAATGGCTACCTACTACCTTAAAAATAACAAAGTAGATTTGTATTTGTTGGTATGAGTACGTGGAATGGTAAAAGCAATGGCAGATACATTTTATTGAGCATTTGGTATATCCCAGACTATATACGTAAAGAACTTCAGAAATCAATAGGGAAAGACTCCCAGTAAAATAATAGGCAAGCAGTTTGAACAGACTCTTCACAGAAATCAAAATTCAGATGGCCAATTAAACTCATGTAAGTGTTCAATTTCATTGGTAAAGTAAGGGAAAATATTTTTTTGAGATTTATTTCAGAGAGAGAATGTGCAAGCACGAGTGAGGGGAGGGGGAGAGGGAGAGGGGAAGCAGACTCCCCGCTGAGTGAGGAGCCTCGCACGGGGCTCAATTTCCCATCCAGATATCATGACCTGAGGGGAAACCAAGAGTCAGACACTTCACCAACTAAGCCACCCACGCGAAAATGTATTTTAAATCACCATGAAATACCACTGCGTACCTACCAGAATGATTAATAGTAGAAATACTGGCAGTGTCAGCTGTCGGGGTGTGCGGCAGCAGGCTCCTCCTGCATGCTGTTTGACCACAAATTGGTACGACATTTTGACATCGTCCATGAAAGTTGAAGACTCACACACCCCTAGGTAAATATCCAAAAGAAACATGCACTCCGGGCACCTGGGTGGCTCAGTCGGTGAAGGGTCTGCCTTTGCCTCAGGTCACGATCTTGGGGTCCTGGGATCAAGTCCCGTGTGGTCTGGCACCACACTCAGCAAGGAACCTGCTTCTCCCTCTACCCCTCCCCGTACTCGTGTGCGCGGACGTGCTTTGTCTTTCTCTTTCTAATAAATAAATAAATTTTTTTAAAAAGAAGAAACATGCACTAGTATGACACAGCAGCATCATTTGTAATAGCCCATGTTCTTTAACAGTAGAATGGGAAACTGATAAATTGATAGATTCATGTCACAAGTGCCATTGAGAATTGAACAAACCGCATGGGCTTGTCTGCAGCGTAACAGGGGAATCTCACAAGGAAAATCCTGGGCAATAGAAGCCGCATTAGAACCAATATGTTTTATGAATCTGTCCACACAGGGTTTAAAACTGGGCAAAGCTAAAGTACAGAGTTTAGGGTTGCACACTTAACTGGAAAACCGTAAAGAAATACAAGGAAGGGGGCGCCTGGGTGGCACAGCGGTTAAGCGTCTGCCTTCGGCTCAGGGCGTGATCCCAGCGTTATGGGATCGAGCCCCACATCAGGCTCCTCCGCTATGAGCCTGCTTCTTCCTCTCCCACTCCCTCTGCTTGTGTTCCCTCTCTCGCTGGCTGTCTCTATCTCTGTCGAATAAATAAATAAAATCTTAAAAAAAAAAAAAAGAAGAAGAAGTTTAAAAAAAAAAAAAAAAAGAAATACAAGGAAGTTATTTTCCTAAAAGTCAAGGTAGTTGTTGCCTTCAGAGGAAGGCGAGGGTATGTGATTGGGCAGAGGGGTGCCAGCGGCTCCGGGGGTGCCGGCCAGACTCTGCTACACGTCCATTACACTCACGCTTTCTCGTACATTCTTAATACATGTTCCATGCACTTTTCAAGATTCAGTCTCAAGAAACCAAATCAAATCCAAGCAGGAAAAAATAATAATAAGGAAATTCACAGCTGAATACATTATAGTGAAACTGCAGATACCAAAGACAAGAAGAAAATCTTTGGAGCAATCAGGGGGAAGATGAATTGGAGCACCTTCAAAGTAGCAACCTGACTTTTCAACAGCAGCAGTGGAAACCAGAAACCAATCGACTGATAACTTCATATGCTGAGAAAATGTGATCAAACCTGTTAACACTCTGCAAAACAGCTCCTTCAAAAATGAAAGTGAAGTAATATCTGCACCCCCCATGTTCACTGTAACTTTATCCACAATGGTCAAGACAGAAACCAAGTGTCTTTTGACAGATAAATGGATAAAGAAAATGTGGTCCACACATGTCCACACACACAATGGGATATTATTAAGCCCTAAAGAGAACGAAATCCTGCCATTTTTGACAACGTGGATGGACCTTCATGGCGTTATGCTAAGTGAAGTAAGTCAGAGACCGATTCCTTATGATCTCAGGTGGAATCCAAAAGGCAGAAAATCAAACTCATAAATACAGAAAGCAGATTGGTGTTGCCAGAGATAGTGGGGGGCAGGGCAAGTGGCTGGAGGGGTCAGAAGGTATGAGCTTCAGTGAGGTAGGTGCATCCTGGGGTGCAGTGCACAGCATGGCGACTGTGGTTGACAGTCTTGTTACCTGAAATTTGCTAAGAGAGTAGATCTTCAAGGTTCTCATCACAGGATGTTACCTAGACTTACCGTCATCATTTACAATACATACAAACATCAGATCATTCATCACACGCCTGGAACTACTACCGTGTTTTACTTCCAATTCCATCTTCATAAAACTGGGAAGACATGAAAGTTGAAGACCATGTAGACGCCTGTGTCATAACAAAAGGATATTCTTCAAGCAGAGGGAAACAGTCCCAAAAGGAGGATTTGAGATGCAAGAAACGGTAAAGAGCAAAGAATATAGTAAATACATCAAACAGTGACTATATAATAAAATATTAAGAATGTCAAGTGAGGTCTCCCTTTTTAAGCTAGAATTTAAAGATGCACAGCAGTACAGGAGTGAGTGAGAGTAAAGTGTTGTGCAGTCGTTTGTTCATGGGGAGGATGGACACGGATGTAGGCCCTGACGAGCAATGCATGACCAAGTGTCTAAGATAGCCGTTGGACAAGCGGAAATAGAGCGTGTGACTTCCCAGCTAATGGGGGGGGGGGCGGATGTGTAAAAAGCTAATCAAAAAGAAGGCAAAGAGGAAAAAACTTACAAAAGTCTATTGTGGTGGGACTTTCAACGGCAGCAGAGCAAAGAGGTCATGAGTCTTCAAAAGACAATAAGTATAGGGGCGCCTGGGTGGCTCAGTCATTAAGCGTCTGCCTTCGGCTCAGGTCCTGATCCCAGGGTCCTGGGATCGAGCCCCAGGCTCCTGCTCAGTGGGAAGCCTGCTTCTCCCTCTCCCTCTCCCACTCCCCCTGCTTGTGTTCCCTGTCTCATGCTCTCTGTCAAATACATAAAATCTTTAAAAAAAAAAAAAAAGTATAAAGCTGAAAACTTTGTTTAAAAAAAAAAAAAAAAAACTGTTTCAGGGCTCTGGAGATTGACCAGAGGCAGAGAATGAATAATTTGGAGCTTGATTCAGCCATCTCCTTTCACATCCCTGTTTTACTCATGATGTCCTAGATGGTCATCTCTCATATGCATCCCAGACTCCTCATTGTCACTAAGGGAACTGAAAGGACCAATGTGTTGGTGACGACACTTTGTGGGTTTTTTTTTTTTTTTAAGATTTTATTTATTTATTTGACAGAGATAGAGACAGCCAGCGAGAGAGGGAACACAGCAGGGGTAGTGGGAGAGGAAGAAGCAGGCTCATAGCAGAGGAGCCTGATGTGGGGCTCGATCCCAGAACGCCGGGATCACGCCCTGAGCCGAAGGCAGACGCTTAACCGCTGTGCCACCCAGGCGCCCCTGGTGACGACACTTTGGTTGCAAGTCCTAGAAACCCACTTCAAGTAAGACCAAGTACCGGGGCCGTGTCCCCAAACGACACCCTCATCTCACCCCGGGATCCCAGGGGCCTAGGACCAGAAATGGGGTTGCCCTCACGCTCCAGGTGGTACTCAGGACCCTTACCTTGCTTTCTGTGTAGGTCTTGCCTTCTGCGGACCAGCTCCCACTGTGTGGACAGGCCTGTGGCCAGCAGCCCATCTCAGAGAGCCCAAGCCTGTGTACCCCTCCCAGATGGGTGGTCTGGCCCTGAATGTCACCTTTCTCCAGAGAACCTGAGTGGGTCCCACGCTCACCCCTGGTCCCGTCAAGTGCGGTCTCTGGGGTCAAGGTGGAATGCAGTCTGACAAGCTCGGGCAGGTGGTGGTGATAGGAGGTGCGTGTGTGCATGCACGCCACTAGAGACGTTCACATAGACTATCCCAGGTACAGTTTTTGTAGCAAAAAGAAAAGTTGGTACTGTTTAGTATGACTTACTCTGCCTTCCTTTCCGCCAGCGCATGTTTATCTTGGTGAAGGACGCATCTGTATGTCGTGGGTGCTCTGGTGTGTGGCCAACCGCAAACTGTACCTGTTGAGCTGTCAGTATTCGTCGATTTGGTTATTTCCTTTTAGTTTGACTCATTTACAACAGTTCAAGTGATTATGGAAATCTTGTACACTTACAGCTCTATCTCAGGAGACTTGTCCTGTAATTATATTCAGGACTCAAAGGCTATAGATGCTTTATTTCATTCTTGGCATTTTTCTGAATATATACTTAAATTACTGAGAGGGTTGGTTTCTTTTCCTTTTCTGGAGGGTAGTTATAAACCACTAGTTATAACATACAAAGAGCAAACTTCTCAATGGATGAAGGTTGTTTTGCTTTTAAACAGACTAATTTCAAGCAGGCTTTAGTGAAACAAACAATATTTTCACTCTGAAATCACCAGCACGACAGCAGCAGCCATGCCACCATCTGTTTGTGACAGTGTGACACTTGGTGTCTGTAATTCAGAACTGCAAAAGTAAACTGTGACTGTTTGCACGGTGAAAATGTCTTCTCTGCGTCCGTGGAGGGGAGGAGAGGCCGCAGTGGAGCACTGAGCATGGGTCGCAGGCTCTCCTTGTGCTCCACGTCTGGAACCACCGGGCGTCCTCTGCAAGCCCCGTGCTCTGTGTCAAGTATGAATGGAAGGCAGATCAAACCACTCTGCCTGCCACCGGCCCGTGTTTTCCCGGGGACCGTCCTCATGGTCCTTGCGCCCCCGCCCGGGCCTGGCCCACCGCTGGCCGACCGCTGGCTGCGTCTACAGCGGGCAGCGATTCCTGCTGTGTGTCTGTTGGTTCCAGGACTTTTTTCTCTGAAAAGTGTGTGCCAGGAAGTGCAGTGCTCGCTATTGTCTTGCGCCAAGTATCTTTCCTGACGTCCTGGAGATTTTATGCTAAAGCATCTATCTAAAAATGTCCCTGTTTCTACTTTCTTGTTTAAAACTTGGATTCTCGGTCATTCTCCCAGACTCCCCAGTTTCCCCAAATCCCTTTTATTTCCTTTGGCTTTTTCCTTTGCAGGTTGTGTACATTCATGAGTGGGGCGAACCATTAGCAAGAGCTAGCAAGCCAGCTGGAGATTTCACAGAGGGCCTTGAATACACATTTAAAAAAAAAATTTTTTTTTTTTATTTATTAGAGAGCATGGGGAGGGGCAGAGGGAGAAGCAAACAGTGCATCCAGCGCAGAGGCCAACACGGGGCTCGATCTCACGACCCTGAGATCATGACCTGAGCCACAATCAAGAGTCAGACACCCAACAGACTGCGCCACCCCGGCCTTCCTTGAGTACACATTTTAGAGATTTGGCCTTTATTCTCAGCTCTGCAAAACCACTTTACATTCTTGAGGGAGGATAGTGACATGAAAACAGTCATGTCTGAGGGGGATAATTTTGGAGAGGTGTGAGTGATATTTAGAGAATCAAGAAATTAGTGATACTATGTAACAAAGAGCTGGACCGCATTTTTGGTACTAGGCAGCTGACAGCTCTCCAGCCTTCGCCCCCTTCCCCTCCACATCTGGGCAATCTGATAAGAAAGCCTGTGTGCTCCCTACTCAGTGCCAGCCCGTTCACCCCAACCACAGTGAAAGCTGAGGCCCGTCGCCCACCCTGCTGTCGAGCAGCTCGAGAGCTGTCTTCCCTCCCCAGGATCCTCAGTGTACGAGCAGTAACTCGGTGACCCCCCCTTGTGATGTGTGGCACATCGGTCTTGACATTCACTGAGTTTTGTGGGGGAGTCTTGTGCTCTGTGGAGTGGCCTTTCCCCCGTAGGAGAGCGCCCAGAGGCATGTGGTGGCAGTCGGTGGACACCTGTTGTGGGGTGCCCCCAGCCTGCCCTCCTCTGAGGAGCCTCTCCCTCGTGGCCTACACACCCTTGATCAGTGCACGCGGTGGAATACTACGCAGCCATTAAAAGAACACAGCAACTCGGTCTTCACAGGAAAAGCTCTGCAGTACACATTGTTTAGCAAAGAACAACAAGAGAAAACAGTGTGGGTGTAGTTTGATTTTATTTATTAAAATATTTTATATCGAGGTGTTTTTAGCTGAGGGATAATTTTCATACACCTGTGAATTTTCAGCAGCTTGGCAAGTGCACACTGTCATGTGACCACCCCCACAATCAAGGTAAGAACTCCCACCGTCCTAACAAATTCCCTGGTGACCCTCGGTGGTCAACCTCTGTCCTCGCCCGCAGCCCCTGGCAACCACCCATCTCTTCTCTGAACCTGTAATTTTGTCATTTCCAGATTCTCATACGGGGTGCAGGCTTTGCAGTCTGGGTCCCTCCCCAGGCAGAAAGCAGTTGAGTCACCACGATGCGCGTGCGTCCCTGGGTGGGCCCATGCTATGGATGGACCTCACCAGTTGAAGGACATTTGGGTGATTCATATTAAAGCTGCTATAAACACTTTAGTACTTTTGTGTGAACATTGTGTCTCCTCACTGAGGTATACTGACCTGTAGCACTGTGTTAGCTCCGGGTGCACAACGTAATCTGATACTCACATACGCTGCAGGATCATCACCACAGTGAGTCTGACTGACACCCATCAACACACAGACTGCGGGTTGTTTTCTCTTGGGATGAGAACTTTTAAGATCTCTTAGCAACTTTCAAATATGTAATACCGTATTGTTCACTACAGTTGCTGTGCTGTGCATTCTAGCCCCGGGACTTCTTTTATAGCTGGAAGTTTGTACCTTTTGACCCCTTCTGAACATAAACTTCACTGTACTTGTATAAATGCTTGGAAGCGGGCCTGCTGGCCACACGTGGGTGTGAGTTTGCCTTCACAAGAAACTGCACCATTGTGTGTCCCCGCCAGCAGCGTACGTGGGCTGCACAATTCCACCTATTTGTTATGGGTCCGGGGAAGTCTGCAGGTGGGATGAGATCCTGGAGACACTTGCCCAGGGAGGGTGTGGCGCCTGGAATTGATATGTCAAGGGGAGGTGGGGGTCTGTATCTTTAAACACTTAACTGCTGTAGTAAGAATGCGGGTGTTAATTACCTGTATATTGTAAGAGAACGGGAAATGGAATATTTCTTACCAAAAAAGAAGACTGGGATGCCTCTAGAAATATGCAGGGTGAGATAATGCACCCGTCTTCCCCCACCATTTGAAACACACAGAAATTCTGGATTAAGTTTAACATGTTTTAAGTACATTGTTAAGCTCAAAAGAAAGAAGTAGAAATGTCCCAAGAGCAGGAAATGAGGAGAGAAATCAAAGCCAGGGCAGTGTGTGGAGCTGGGGCTGGCTTGTCCTCATGCGCAAAGGAGAAGATGGCAGGTAGGGCAGGTCCCCCAGAGCCTCCGAGCTTCTCCCCCCAAGGCTGCCCACCCCCAGGGCTGCATGGAACGAGGTAGGGGGTGAATCTGCCTCACCACACCCCTGGCATAGACGCCCGGCCTGTGTGGGGCCCAGGCCCGGAGGGAAGGTAGAATGTGGCCCGGGGACATTTTTACAGCCCTTCCTACAGAACTGACACAGAAGAAAATGGCCCAGCTGAAGCCAGTGCACATTAAAAACTATACATTATAACAAACCTGCATTAAGTAAGAATTCTAGAAAACTCTGGACCAAAACTGCAAGGTAAAAGCTTAAGGTTATCAACATAATGACAGATAGAAACCTAATTCAGAATAGAGGACAGCTCTTTATAAAAGCCCATTCAGAAAAGAAATTTGACATGTATGCTTTTTAAAAATGTCATTAGGATTTAAATAATTGTAAAGCCAGTGGATAAATCAAACAACATGTTAAACGTTGCTACAGAGAAAATTAGAAGACTTATCTAAAGAAATCATCCAAAAGAACAGAAGGCTAGTTCGCTGGAAAACGTGCGTTGGGTTCAGAAGCTTGGAATGAGGCAGATCAGCAGAAGCTGCTCCAGGGTCCTGGCGGCGAGGGGGGGGTTCCTTGTCGGGCTCCCTCCGTCCAGGGGCGTTCTCTCGGGCAGCACTGGGAACAGTCCGTGTCCTTCCCGGCTGGAGACCAGGCACAACGCCTACATGACTAGGGACAGCTAGCCCTGCGCCTCGGCACAAATGCATCCTCTCCGAATGTTAGAGGAGCTTACGAGCTGTTTCCCAAGTGCTGCCCCGTTTTACATTCCCGCCACACTCATGCTAACATGTCTCTCCCTCTTTTATTTATTGTACTCTCTACACCCGACGTGGGGCTCGAACTCAGAACCA
>NW_024426008.1:28754975-28769054 GCF_017311325.1 Ursus maritimus | reverse complement strand
CCGAACAAGCCAGCCAGGCGTCCCTGTCTCTTTTTCATTATAGCTGTCCTAGTGGGTATGGAGTGACTCTGTATGCTTTTAAGATGGATTTCATCCTAAGCATCCTGCAGATCTAGTGTTTTCTTATCTCGAGCTCTTTGTGATATTTAAAATTATTGTTGAATGCCTTTCTGAACTACCTTGTCTTACAAAGTTAGTTGTAATTTAAATTGAGAATAACCGTATGTTCATATATCCTGATGCCACCAGCTTTGATTCAGTCTTTAATTATGAAGTTTTTTATGTGTTTCAAATAGCGTATTTGTCTGACAAGCACAAACTGCCCCCCCCCGTCACCATCACTGTCCACCCTACCCCCAAAAAGCCAATTATATTTTTCCCCAAGAACTTAAGAGTTTCATTTTTCAGTAGAAGCACGTTTGAGGTAATCCCCCATCTCCTGTCATTAATTACATGGTTTCCCTGTCCCTAACCATGTTCGCAGAAGGCAGGGTCTTCAGGCCAGACAGTCACAAGCCCTTTATGAGAATAGCACCGGCACTTCCTCCTGCAGAGATGGGGACAGAAAGGGCCGGACACGTGCAGGTGCTCTCAGAGGACAGAGGCCCTGGTGGAGTCCGCGGGGACACACGCCCGCACAGGGCACTCTGCTCCCCTAGCTCTGTTAGTTTAGCACGTTGCTCACCACGTGTTCTGAGTTGTTTTTCAGGATCAAACTTTAGTATCTTCTCTGTGCATTTGCCTGCTTTAGAAGGGCAGTAGAACCCATCTGTTGGGCATTCCGTGTGTGTGGAAAAACCTTCTTTTGTTCCAAGCGTGTAAATGCTGTGCTTACAGCTACTTGATTTTGAAAACAGCATGGAATTTGTGTTTGTCCAAGGCTGAAGTATTACTTTTAGGAAACTGGAATCTGTTGTTTGGCTGTTTTGTCTTTAAAAAAAAAAGTTGGGTTCTGACTCTGTGAGCTGGCCTCTGGTTCCCCTTCCCACTGTTGCTGGGCTGCACTGTCCACGTCAGACAGTTGTGCAGGCCTCTGGGGCCCTGGGGCCTGAGTTCCCCTCCAGCCCTTCCGCACGGCATCTCTCTGTCCCCAGACAAAGCTAAAAATTGTTCCGGCCTTTCCCATTTCAGCCTCAGCCTCTGGAAATTAGTGTGTTTCTTCAAATGTTATTTAAAGTTAAAGATTAGCTGAATTCTTAAGAAAGATAAGCAGAAAGATTACAAACACACAAACATCTTTACAACTGAATTTTCATGTAGCAAAGATTTCTAAGCTGCAGCTTTTGGCCCTTTTATTTCAAACACGATCCAGCTAATTCTACTTGAACAAAATCTTGTGCACTGTGTGTTCAGAATGGAGAGTGTCAGACAATTGAGCTTTTGTGTAAAAGACCCAAGGGGGAGTCAACAGTAAAATCTCCATGTTTTCAGACAACTTTTAAGCTTTTCCACACTTTGAAATATCAGGAGGGAGGAAATGTACTAAAAACAATTAAGAACACACAGAAGAACCATAAAAGTACTGTGCATAAGACCTTCAGGGAATAAAATCCAAAAAATACCTGTTGAAAGATGTGCCCTTGTCTATCGATCACGACCCAAGGAAAGGCTTTTTGATAGCTCCCGAAACAGTAACTCAAGGACCTCTGCGTCAAGAAGGGCTCCCGGGTGCTACTCTCACTCCAGGAAGATCGGGGAGACAAAGTAGATTTTATGTTCTTGGTACCAAGCCCTGGAGCCTCTCGACAAGTACTCCATGCATTTGTGGTCCTTGCTCTTCAGGACAGATGCGACAGCTGGAGAAGACCCAGGGAGACAGCTGGGTAGTCAGGGTGGCTTCAGGGCTTCCAGATGAGAAGGAGCAAAGCATTGTCTACCCTGGTTGGCAGCAGCAGAGAGGAGGCTGGTCTGTTTGTCCGTCTGCTCTGTGACGTAGTATGCTTCATGGGCTCAGGGATGCTCTCTTCCATGGTTTTATTTTGGTTGAAAGATAGACGTACAGAGAAGGGCACATGCTGCAAATATACAGTTGGATAAGTTTTCACAGAATGAACTTATAGGGCCACCAGCCCCCGAGCTGCGTCCAGCCGCTTCCCGCAGGGCCCCAGCGCACGGCAGTTCTGTGTCCAGACGTCCCTCCATGTGGCCTGTGGACTTCCGTCATGTGAATGAGCCACAAGGTACTCGCCCAGGACTCTGTTCTTGGGCCTTTCCAGGTTCCGGCGTTTGTAAACAGTGCTGCTTTGCACATGTCTGTCAGTGACACGGGCGTGACTGCGGAGTTGTGGGGTAGACATATGTTCAGCGTTAGGGGCATTGCCGGAGCGTTTCCAAAGCAACTGGACCCGCTCGCGCACAGCCGCAGCAGAGAAGGGCTGTCATCACAGGGTGCTGAAACCTGATTCGTCCCTCATCTGCAGCCACGCGGGTGTGCATGTCGCCATGTTCCATCGTGGCTTCTGTGTGCGTTTCCCTGATGCTCAGTCCTATTCTGTTCCTCAGGATATACCCAACGTTTAATAAAGCGGCCGGGGTTTTTATTAGAACTCTCTTAACACACGTGACAGAGGATGGGACAGAAACCAGCTCACACCGGCTTCACAGAAAAGGCAAGGGAGTGGCCCCAGTAGTAGTAGAGGGCTGGAATGGCTCCAACAGTCCAAGAGAGGGTTACCTGAGCTTGAGGTCTCACCAAAGTGGAGGATTCCCTGCCCCACAGGCCTCTGCAGGAGGCTGCCTGCAACCCCCTGGTCTCTTTCCAGCCGAGTGTCCCCTGCAGGCAAAGCCTCTGTCCACATGTTGGTTGGCCCAGGGTGGACTGTTGGCCATTTGTGAGAAGCTGTTAGTCTGTGATGAGGACCTGAGCCGATTTTGTGAATGGGGCAGATCTGTTGCCAGAAGAAAGCGCGCCAGGTCTGACGGCCCACAACAGCGCCACTCTGAGTGGGTCAGACCGGGTTCGTCATGTGAGAGAGCATGAACCTGAAATACGTTTACTGAGAGCTCCTCAAGGAGCATAAACCAATTCAGCACAGCAAAGAAAACCCTCTGCCCTCATTTCCCGATTCAGGAGATACTGATGATGAAAATATGAATCATGATGAGTTCCCGGGCGGTCTGAAGAGAAATGAACATGTCAGAGTGTTTTCAGTGTTTTTACCTGTTTTGAGTCTCAAGTCAAACCCAGGGCCAGATGGGCCTTCCTCCTGCCCAGGCTAGCGGCGAGGGTGCCAGCGGGTTGGCCATGTGGTTTGTGACCAGACGAGAAGGCCTGTGTTGTTCTAGGACCTAACGAACAACTATGCGTTTTTCCTCAGATTCCTTCAGCGGAAAATGGGAACCTTAATTGAAATAAGGTAACACTTCAACCTAGCAGGACATAGAGGCTGCCCAGGGAGATTTTCCAAAGGTGGGAATCCTGAGCCTAGAAAAGGATAATAAGGAAAAAACTAAGGAAAACTGAATAAAGTATGGACATTGGTGATAAAAGTGATGAACTGATACTGGTCATTAATGGGGACACACGTACCACATCAGTGTTCGGTATTAATAATGTGGGAACTCTGTACCATCTTGCCAGCTTTTCTGTCAATCTTAAAACTGTTCTAAAAAATAAGGTTTATTTTTCTAAAAATTTGGTTAAGGGCCTTGGAGGAGCCCCAGCATGGAGGGTTCCTGCAGCATAACTGTCCTGGTTTCGGCGTGCGTCCGCACTGCCCGCCTCCCCTCTGGTCAGCACTGAGCTGGGCTACAGGTCACCTGCAGCTGGCTTCGAGAAAGGCACGAGGGTCAGGAGGCCAGCTCAGCTTGGCTGCTTTACGTGGGGCTCTGAGTCATTGGAGCACCCTTGTGTGTCTCTGAAACATGTTTTTCTTATTCTTCAAATGGGCATCCTTTTAAACCCCACCTTGTAAACGTATCCTACGCTTCCACATGCACAGATGAGATAAACTCGGGCTGTCCTGCAAACAGGATGGACTATTTCATTGAGCCTTGTTTCCCCCTCATGGGTTAATTCTCTTGCCCGGTATTCATTAGCTCTGTCTGTAAAATAGAATTTAATTATGGCACCCTTGAGCCGCCTGGGTGGCTCAGTCCGTTGGGTGCCCAGCTCTTGATGTCAGCTCAGGTCATGATCTCGGGGTCCTGAGATCGAGCCTGTTTGTCCCTGTCCCTCTGCCCCTCCCCCTGCTCACACACGCACTCTCTCTCTCTAAAATAAGTAAATAAAATCTTAATAAATAAAAAGTCATCCTTAAATTCTATATCCAAACTATTCATCAAGTTTAAGGGAAAATTTAAAATATCATTAAAGATGAAAGGCCTCAAACATGGACAGTTGAAACACAGCCTTTCCTGGCAGTGGCGCGGCCCTTCTGGAATGGCGGCAGAGAGGACGCACGGGGTGAGGAGTGCACAGGGGAGGCAGCATGAGCGCCTGGGAAGCAGGCGGGATCGTGGTGTCCAGTGAAGACAGAGGAAGCAGAGGCCCAAGCCACGAAGGCAAAGGGGGCTGAGCCTTTGTCCTGGGGAGCCTCTGGGGGTGGGAAGGTTGTTCCTTTGGCAGGGGGCCTGTCTGAGGAAGACAGGAACCACTGGGAGTGGCCTGCACTGTGGAGAGAAAACTAAGCACTTTCAGTAAGAAATAGGCACAGCAAGTTTCCTGTACTAGATTGGGAGCCCTTTACGGTTGGGAACTCAGGCCTCGTTCATGTCTGGCACGCGATATGGAATATATGAACAGACTTGAGGGACACTTGTGTTTCCCAGCAGATGTTTTCGTTGCTACCATCAAAGTTGTGTTCCCAGAATGAATCATGTTACAAGTTGATTGTAATAACACTGTCCTGTGTATTACAACTATATTCGAATTCAGAAACAGCTATATGGTAGAAAGTTCACAAGCTCAGGTCCCGAAATCTGCCTGAAGTTTGAATCAGTTTATCCTTGTCATCTTGAGTGGCTATCATGATTTCCTGATTAATGCCTGGTTCAGTTTTGTTTAAATGGACATTCTGCCAATGCCGCCATGCGGCTGGCGAGGGTGGTGCGAGCGCCTGTGTGTCGAGGGCCTAGAACCTGCGGACGTTACGGGTAAATGTGCGTGAGTGTGTGTGTGTGTGTGTGTGTGTGTGTGTGTGTGTGATTTGTTTTTTGGAAGACAAACTCAAGACCTTAAAAATTCAACGTGTGAAAAAAAATGAGACCACAATAACTTTAAAGCTAGTTTCAGTGTTTTGGACAACATTACCTCGACATCTATGAAATAACGAGAGTTTAAACCTTAGTAATGATAAAATCGCCAGTGACTATCTGGAATGTTGCGTTCATTATCTGCTCGTATTTCGTTATTTTGTGAGCATGATTACATATTCACACGTACCTGAAGAGAAAGTTGAGAAGTTACTTCTAAAGAGTTTCTAGCATTTTTCTATTTATACGTGTGTATTCAGGTTCTTAAGGACCATTTCTGATGATTTTAAAAGAAACCAGTTTCGCTCACCTTTGAAATCATTAGTTGAGGAGGGGACAGAACAGCATTTCAGGGCTGCTGCTTGGCCCGCTCCCACCAGCGGTGACACCCGCGGTGACGCCGCGGTCTCGTAACCCTGACGCGGTTGCCCTCAGATGGACTCCGGCGTGTTTCTCGTCTGCATTCATGACTGATGTTGTTTGCCCGGTTCCCTGTTTCCGTTCTCGAACAGGGTCGGGGTTGCGGGAGAATTGTGTGTGTAAACTTCAGTTCTCTCTACGAGTCCCACATCCTTCTGCTTCTTTCAATTGCATTTGCTAGCGAGGTGTTCGTGGCCACAGTTCATGCCGTCGCCTCACGCATCGGCAGCTGCGTGGTTTCCTGCAAGTGCTGCTTGCTGTGCAGAGGGGGTGAGGGCAGGTTTGGGGGTCCGCGCCGTCTGGACGGGCCGAGGCGGGGCAGCTCCACTCGCCCCCTGAGTCCCTGGACGAGAAGCGGTGGGCGAGGCGGATGGTTTGTCCCCGGCCCGCGCTGGAGCCCCTGCCCCTCAGAGCTGCTCTCGGAACCGCTCTGGCAGAGGTGGGGCCGTCTCTGTGAGCAGCACCCCGTGGACGGTCAGGGCGGGTGGCTGTGCGGAGGAAACAGGCCCAGACAAGAAACTGGAGGAGGACATAGTGCGTCCGGATTTTCTGTCAGGTAGGTGAGCTGTTTACAGGGGACGGCGTGGTCACTCTCACCCTTTGCCGAGTGAGCGGGTTCTGTCGGGAGGGAGCCCCAAGACGGGGTGGGCAGGGCGCCCATGGACAGGCCAGCTCAGAGCACGCTGTGCCTCCCGTACAGAAGTCTTATGAGTACATAAAGCCAGACCAAGGATACACAGAACTTAAACATGCAGTTATAAAATATGTAACTGAGGAGTTTTTTGAGAAGTTTTTGTAGCTTAATACAGTTAAAATGAAATATGAAAAATGTAACAGAAACTATAAGGAGTAGCAAGAAACATGGTTATGGCGATTCAGGAATTTCAGTTGGAAGATTCTCCTGCAGAGGCTTCAGAACCATCCTGTGACCTACGCAGCAGCACAGAAAGCACTCGAGCTTCTGCCAGGAGGCCTTGGGACAAGGAGGTGTTTGACATTCAGTCTTGGGGCCCGGGAGGACGTGGCCCAGGTAGAATGGGAGCGGGTGTGGGGAGCGTCTAATGGAGCAGAGGCCCCACTGCTTGTCCTGCTTCTGTTCCGAGGGCCATGCAGGACCAATATCCAGGCCCCCAGGCTGAACAGTCTGCTCTCCTTGCCGTCTCCTGGGGTCGCTTCCCAAGAAGAGACGCCATGAAAAATGTGGTGTGGTTCCCTCTCGACTTCTCTGGCGCATGCTGTCCCCTGGGTCCTGCCCTGCTACCCCTCAGGTTTCTGCTGGTCTCAGGGGCCCCCGGGAGGGCACATCGGCCAGACCGCCGGGTGGGCAGGAATACCTGTGCTCCCACGAGACCTCAGCGTGGGCACTAGGGTTTGAACTTCATATAATTCTCCCATGGCACAAACTCTTCTTTTGATTTATTTCTGACCATTTATATATGTAGGAACCATTTTAGCCGGCTGCTGTGCAGACACAGGGTGTGGAATCTGCAGCTGCAGCCGTTTGCCGCCCCCACTCCGGGTGCCCCCCCTTACTGGCAGCCCAGCCACCCTTCGTGTGGCACTTTCTGTTAGGAAACTCCCAAGTCTTCATTTCTAACAAGGTGGGTCCCCGAGATGCCTTGCTTCTTCCCTAGGCTCACAGGACAAGACAGAAGTGTGAAGGGCAGGTGGGGGCAGCAGGAAGTGGGAGCGTCTGGACGGGCCCTGGGGGACCCAGGGCAGGAGACCAGACACCTCCAGGCACGCCCAGCCCTGAGGGATGTGCCGTCCCTGCCCGGTGACATTCTGGTTTTCTCCGGTTTACGAGCCTCTGTGGGCTTGGAATACAAGTTTGCTGGTTGTTTTACTAAGCAACATTTAGGACACATTTTTTTTACCGCCCTCCAGACCAGCGATATACCAACAGAGTTGCTCAGCATTTCCCAGTTATTTTATCCCGTGGTTCCTTGGTGTGGGGCCCCCAGGAACCTGCATCTGAAGGGGGTCGGGGACCCCGTGTAACCCACGCATGCGGTCTGGGGTCTGCTCCCCACCTCTCACCTCCAGAGCCCCGGGCGCGGACATAACTGGAGCTGCATGTGTGCCCCATTTCCAGGACCACACCTAGGAAAGCTGGAGCAGCACGGTTTACAAGAGGTGATTCAGCAGCGCTTGGTGTCTCACCTCGTGGGTGTTTACTTCCATGACCTAGAGTCTAGAGGAGCTGGTCTGCCCATCCTTTCTGTAATGAGAACACGCGAACATAGGCCTCCATCTCTCCAGACTTGTAGCTTAGGACTTCGTCAGGATGTCAGCCGGTTGCGTGTCACGAGCATGCACAGTGGCGGCGGGAATCCTCCATGTCCTCGCAGGGCCCCCAGGGCTGCAGGGGGCTGGTTCTGTTATTTCAGACAGTGATGCTATGATGGATTTCTTCTCCAGAACTGACATACAATAGTCCTCTCTCCTCTGAGCAAGCCGTCACGGTCTGAGACCCTCCTCTGACCAAGAGGTCAGAGCCCCTGGCCAGCACGTGGCCCAGAAAATGCTCAGCATCCTTAGATTGTGGAACGATAACGCGCGTTCCTGCCTGTGCCTTCGCTTCCAGACAGAGGCGCCTTGTGGCTTCAGGAGTGGGGAGATTGCAGATGGGCTGATGTAGGGAGTCCACCGAGGGTGAAGAGGGCAGGATGACCCCAAGAGGGAAGGAGGGAGGCCCCTGGGGGAGGACCCAGGTGATCTCGCACTTGTTTGTGTCTGATATGTGTGTGCAGGGTCATTCAGAGGGGCTGTGCTGTGTGTGCATCCCTCCAGTCTGTCCTCCTGGGCACTTTCCCTGGGAAGGGCCTGGTTGACGGGGCTTGGCGAAATGTGGATTCCTGCTGAGACTCAGAATTGGTACAGAAATAAGGAGGGAAAGCTTGTTCCTCTGGGAAAGCCACTAATGGATATGGAAGGATAAGGAGAGTCACCCTTTGGCGGTCCTCATGTGGCTGACTCAGCCCCTAGGCGGCCCTGGGGCCCAGACTGGTGAGTGGACATCCCACAAGAAGCAGACAGTGGCCAGGTCTCCGGCTGTCCCCGGGAAGACAGTTACAGAGGGAAAAGGGTGACTTCTGGCCACCAGCCCCGCACTGTGTACACGCAGCTCCCAATGTGGCATCGTGAGGACATGGCAGACCTGGCTGAGGCTCGTCCAGAGCCCTCAAGGCCCGCACCCTCCAAAATGCCCAGATGAAGGGGGCAGACTGGGGCGCAGGAGGGGCAGAACACCGAGAGGGGCATCTGCTAGTTGGATGGTTCTGTTTGGTAAAGCGGGAGAACGGCCCCACGTGGGGAAACGCTGAGTGTCGGCAGCGTCATGTCTGCCGCTCGCTGGAGAGACAGGAGCGATGGTGGGTGTCGGGTTGTGGCTGAGCGTGCAGCGGTGACACAGGGTCCTGGACCCACAGAACCCTTGTTCAGCCCATAACAGCAGCATGATTATGATGTGACGTCTGTGATCACAGACTTAAAATGTGTGTAAGGGACCTGCCCCCGCGTCTGGCACAGAGAGACCGTGTACTCGCTGTTAGTCTCTTTCCCGCGTGAGAGCGGATTGTCATTCTTCTGTGTGCATGTCTAAACCTCTGGTGCTGGGAGTAATTAGAACATTCGTCTCCGAAGTCTTGGGTGTGAGTCGTAGCACAGATGCCCCCATGGCTCTGACCAGCCACCAGCCCTCTGAGCTGCACAAGCCCCTCCCCGGACCCAGAAAATCATTAGCAGCTGTCACAGGGACCCCTGGCACACCCCCACCGAGAGCCACAGTGGGGGGGCTCTCTTCCCAGATCCTTGGAGTTTGCGTGCTGTGTCAGATAACTAAAACACGTGCCTCCTGATGGGCACAGTCTGTGGACTGGGGGAGTCCGGGGCCTCGCATGCAGGGAGCTCTGACCCCGAAGGAGAATTTTGCAGATGCGAGAGGCCGTGGAGACCGCATGGGGGTTTCTGGCTGAGGCAACGGGTCCTGTTCTCTGGAGTCAGGTGCTCCCATGCGTGTGGGCTTGTGGAGGTTAGTTTTGCGGGTCTCGGTATGCCAGTGTACCTTTTCAGCTGTCCCCGCACAGGGATGACTGGAGGGCTGGCTGGCTGGCTGATCACACCACCTCACTGCCCACTCCCAGCTACTCCCTGCTTCTCCTGGCACCGCGGCCTCCTTGTGGACCTGCCTGTGCCTTTGTCTCTTCCGTGCCTTGGGCTCTTCTTCGCCAACCGGAGTCCAGCACAAGGCCCACTGCCCCAGCCATGCCTGCTCTCCACATCTTAGCTGTCAGCACGACCGTGTCAGGATGGCAGCTAGACCGTGTTCCAGGCTCTGGAGTTGAGCATCTGTGTCCCGGCCCTGCCTACCTCCTGGCTACGTCTGTACCTTCCTCCACATTCCCGCAGCAAGCCAGCTCAGTCCCACCCAGGCTGGCTCTGAGGGGCTGCCATCTTGCCGTCATTCAGGTCTGAACCCAAGGGCACCTGCTTTAGGAGGCCCCGGGCCACCACCCTGTCACTGACCACGACATGCGTCTCTACGTGGGGCTTGTCACCTATCCCTGCATCCAGAACAGTGCGTGGCGCCAAGTAGGGCTTTACAGAGGCCGCTCTTCAGCTGAGGGGAGCAGAGCTGCCCAGGCCCCGAGAGTGGAGGGACATTCCTTGGAGAAACAAGGTCTCATTTCCGTAAAATAACACGCACCTGTTTTAGCCGTAATTTGCTGGGTTCGGACAGACGGCCTTGTGGTCCGACCCTCCCCCACACCTCCCCCCGCGACTTCCACTCTGTTGTCTCCTTCTCTAGACTCTCGTAAATGCGTCTGCCTCCTGAGGTGCGTCCATGCGCTGTGCGGATGCCGCCGCTGCTGCCGAACATCGTTCTGTTGTGCAGACGGCCCAGGCTGTTTGCACACCCGCTGTGGGGGCGATGGGCCTGGCGGGACGGTCGGAAAAGGATTTCCAGTTTGGGGCTCTGATTAATGAGCAGTTGCAGGCAATTCTCTGGACATGTTTTGGGTTTTCTCAGGTAAATACTTAGGAGTGGGATTGCGTATCTAACTCCTTCAGAAGCCACCAGACTTACCCAGTTCCCACCAGCAACGGGCCCACATCTCCACCAAACTCAGGGTTGTCCGTCGTGTTTATGGTAGCCGTCTGGTAGGTGCAAGGTGCTGTCTCACTGTGGTTTTTATTTGCTCTCCCTAGTGACTCGTGATGCTACCTTTTCCCTTCCACCTCTCCTTTGGTTGGGTATCTTTAAACCCTTTGACCGTTATGTAAATTAGGTTGTTTGTCTTCTTATTAATGAGTTATAAGTGTTCTTTACATGTAGTCTGAGGCTGGCCTTTTTAAGAGCGGTAATTTCTAATTCTAATGAAGTTATTACCCAATTTATTTTTCTTTTGTGGATCCCAGGTTTTGTTTTGTACCTGAGAAAACTTTGGCTAACCCAGAACTACAAAGATTTTTTTATTTTTCATAAGTTTTATAATTTCAGCTCTCACTTTGAGATCTGTGATCCGTTTCTGTGTATGCGATAAGCATGGAGGCTCACTTTTCTACCTGTCTACATTCTTGTCCCGGCACATCTGTTGGAAAGTCTGGGATGCGTTTTGTCCCCCGGTGAAACGCCACACATACGCTGGACCAGGCTGTCTTCAAATACAAGATGTTATTAAAATATGACCATATCCAATTAAATGGGGGAAGGGATAGTCTTTTCAACAACCGATATGGAGACAGCTGAATATTCACAGACAAAAGAATGAAGGTGGACTCCTACCTCACATCATCTACAAAAGTTAACTCAGGGGGCGCCTGGGTGGCACAGCGGTTAATCGTCTGCCTTCGGCTCAGGGTGTGATCCCGGCGTTATGGGATCGAGCCCCACATCAGGCTCTTCCGCTGTGAGCCTGCTTCTTCCTCTCCCACTCCCCCTGCTTGTGTTCCCTCTCTCGCTGGCTGTCTCTCTCTGTCGAATAAATAAAAAAAAAAAAAAAAAAATCTTTAAAAAAAAAAAAAGTTAACTCAAAACGGGTCAAAGCCCTAATTTTAAAAGCTAAAAATATAAAACTCTTAGGAAAAAAACATAGGTGTAAATTCTGTGACCTTGGGTTCAGCATTGGTTTCTTAGCTATGACACCAAAAGCACAAGCAAAAAAAAAAGACAAAAATAGATAAATTGGACTTCATCAAAATTAAAAACTTTATACAGGTGACACCAGTAAGGAAGTAAAGAGACAGTCTACAGAATGGGAGAAATCCACCTCTCTGACAAGTGATTTGTATGCAGACTATCTAAAGAGCTATTACAATTCAATAATAAAAAGAAAAATAGCCCAGTTTAAAAATTAGGCAGAGGACTCTGGAAAACAGTGTGGAGGTCCCTTAAAAAGTTAAAAATTGAGCTACCCTATGACCCAGCCATTGCACTACTGGGTATTTACCCCAAAGATACAGACGTAGTGAAGAGAAGGGCCATATGCACCCCAATGTTCATAGCAGCAATGTCCACAATAGCTAAATTGTGGAAGGAGCCGAGATGCCCTTCAACAGATGACTGGATTAAGAAGTTGTGGTCTATATATACGATGGAATATTACTCAGCTATCAGAAAGAACGAGTTCTCAACATTTGCTACAACATGGACGGCACTGGAGGAGATAATGCTAAGTGAAATAAGTCAAGCAGAGAAAGACAACTATCATACGATTTCTCTCATCTATGGAACATAAGAACTAGGATGATCGGTAGGGGAAGAAAGGGATAAAGAAAGGGGGGGTAATCAGAAGGGGGAATGAAGCATGAGAGACTATGGACTCTGAGAAACAAACTGAGGACTTCAGAGGGGAGGGGGGTGGGGGAATGGGATAGACTGGTGATGGGCAGTAAGGAGGGCACGTATTACATGGTGCACTGGGTGTTATACACAACTAATGAATCATCGAGCCTTACATCAGAAACCGGGGATGTACTGTATGGTGACTAACATAATATAATAAAAAATCATTAAAAAAAAAATAAAAATAAAAAAATAAAAAAAAATAAAAATTAGGCAAAGGATCTGAACACACATTTCTCCAAAGAAGGTGTGCAGATGAATGAACACATGTGAAAAGGCTCCAGCATCCGTGGCCATCAGGGAAAATCGGGGAAATGCAAATCCAGTGACCTCCCACCTCATACCCACCAGGAGGACAAGAACGGTTTCTGAGAGGGGGTGATGACAAACGTTGTCAGCAAGGAGACGGCGAAATCAGGACGGTCAGACACTGCGATGGAGTCACGGAAGTGGGCGGCAATTGGGCAGTTCCTCTGTGGTTACCAGGAGTCCCCACAGGACTCAGCGGTGCCGCTCCCAGCGCATGTTTCCAGTAGCCAAAAACCAAAGAACCCCACGCACCCATCAGCTGATGAATGGATGAACAGTGGGTTGTTACTCAGACACATAAAGGAATGAGCATGGACACCGGCTGCCGCGTGGTCACACCCTGAAAGCGTACAAGGGAAAGAGGCCAGTCACACAAGACACATCTGGGATGATTCCATTTGTCTGAAATGCCCAGAACGGGACATCAGTCGGTCCGTGCTCGCTGCCTGCTGCCTGGTGGGCACAGAGGGGTGAAGGGGCAGTAGCTAAAGGAACAGGGCTTCTGCAGTTGGACGGCAGAGATGTTGTATGACCTTTGAATACACCAAAAACCCCTGAATTATATACACTTTAAAGGAGTAAATGTAATGTGAATTAGATCTCAATTTTTTTTAAAAAGTCATTGAATCAGCCAGACATAATTTTTGGGAAAATAGTGAAGTCAAGATGAATTAATGTATCTGTGGACACTCAGGACAAGGTTTCCCATTCGTGTGAGGGGGAGGCAGGCAGGGTTCCCTGGTCCCTTCCCCTTCGGCACTGGGCTGGTATCACGGGCGCGTAAACGCAAGGCTGATTTTCTCTAACGCTCTTAAAAATTCTGTTCCCTTTGGACCGGCAGCCAAGCGAGCAAAGCAAGTCTCTGGCGTGAAAGGGTCTGACCCCAAACCAGCGTCCCCACAGCCACCACTGCTGCTGCACAGACACCAGGGGAGTTCTTGAATGCAGACCCCCAGGCGTGTGGCAAGCAGCTGAGTAAACACCCATGTTGAATCATCACTTAGGACAGGCTTCCTGTGGAAGCTGACGTCCGCATGTGCAGAGCCCGTTCCTGGGCTTCCCGACAACACCGCCCGTTAGATGGAGTCATACGTAAAACTTCTAACCACTGCTGAAACGTGCTAGTGTGCATTCAGAGCTGCGTCCCATGTCACAACGTCTCTGTTCTCCCACGGCGTCATCGCACAGCGCGGTCTCAGCCCGCACTCTGCCTGTCTGGTCGCCACCACTGGCCTGCGGGCTCGTCTGTGCTGCACACGGGGTACGAAAAGCTGATAACACGGGCCGTGTTATTACCTTGTGTAAAAGGG